>NC_053135.1:19240888-19275888 GCF_010015445.1 Perca fluviatilis | reverse complement strand
ACCTGCGTCATGTTTTGCTGGCTCCTTTCACTTGCAACACCTTCTCCACCTGTACAGTAATTTCAGCAAAACACACACACACACACGTTCACGTCGGGGGGGGGGATGAACTCATGCGTCACGGAAATGTATCTCTAGTCCAGGCAGTGCAAGGAGAAAAGCATGTTAATCTCATGTTTGTGCAAATGCCACTATAATAACCAGTAGGTGATAGCTGGAAAAGAAAGAAAATGTGTATATGTGTGTATACGTGTGTGTGTGCCCGTATGCATGTGTATATGTGTGCATGCATGTGTATATGTGTGTATGTATGTGTGTGTGCGTATGCATGTGTATAGGTGTGTATGTGTATATGTGTAAGTATGTACATATGCATGTACAGTATGTGTATGTATACATAAATAAAAGAGGGGAGAATTAAATTGTTTGTATAAAAGTAGAAAAAGGGGGTAGGACCAGAAACGTTTTTTAACTTCTTCCTACTCCTTTTTGAACATGGAAATCTTTTGAATCATTTTGAAAGATACATGTGCTGACTATTTTGTTTTTTCTTGCTTGTGCTTACATTTAAAAAAATGTTTTAACATGTTCAAAATGAACAAAACTAAATGACAAAAGGAAACCAATATGTCAAAATATCAAAACTAATTCAATTAAAAAAAACTCCAAGAAGAGAAAGTAAGAATCACATCACACTGCAGCTCCACTGCTCCTTTAATTCAATATTTAGAATTAGCATTAGATCTGTAAATCGCAGGTTTTATCCCAGTACGATGTTTTTATATCTTAAATGATAATCATGACAGTATGTAATCAAACTGCAAAAAGCGTGTCCACACCACACCGACAGTCTATAACTTCACTGAAGCCTGATGTGTTTCTGTGTCACAGGGAAACTTCGTGCCTCTGAAACAACAAAACGCTGCAAAGCGTCGAAGAAGCTGCGAGTTCGGCGATGTTAAGGGACGGAAAAGTTTCTCTTTTGTCTGAAAGCTCTCAAATGTGCCGCAGAAAAGCTGAGATTCAAAGCGAGGCCCATCTCTCCTAATTAACACTTTGAAAGATAAAAGCAGTTTATTAAATCAATCAGGATGACGGTTGTTTGTGAATCCCAGCAGATAAGGACATTTGCATATTAACTTTGCAGTTCTAACCTACATTTGAGGATCTTCTGAGATTGTGGCCAGCTTCAATGTAAATATTTTCCCCCGCACGGCTACTGTACACGTTTTAAACTTTCATAGCCCCGGATTCTCTGGTGGATTTTCCAACTCATTAAAAAATAAAGAGTTGAATAAATAAGCAAACATATAACGTAAACAGACAAACAAATGAATAAACGAATACGGATATTATGGCACTGCAGAGGCTCTGCCAAAAATTTGTGGCAAGGACGGGGGCAAAAACAATCTGGATTTTAACTTGCTGTTAGATATTTCCAGTTCAAAACTCGGCTTTAAATGAACATGAAAGCAACAAATAAGCTTTTTAAAGAGTATTCTAAGTGCCCTCCAGTTAATCTGGCACACAGTGGCACATAGTAAAGAGCTGTTGCAATATGTTCTGCCAGAAATTTAACTTCCATGTGAATCGTGCAATTTCTTGATAATGTTCTGCATGCATTAAGACATGCTGTGTTTACGGTTTCTCATACAAGGTCTGTGCAACATGGACCACTTGTATCTAAGTTACTGCTATCTCAAATCTGTTGATAAATAAGATTTGGATTTCCCTGAACTGAAATGATATGAGGAGAATGTGTGATAACGTTGTTGAATATTGGGAAATTGCGATGTTACGGGCAATAAATAAACAGATATTAAAGTGTACTTGGTTCTGTTGCTTCAGTATTCTGCTAAAATACAACAAACTGCTTGCTGAATTTAAAAATAATGAAAAGAAATCATTTCTAACTTTCTTTAATCGAACATTGAATTAAATATAAAAAGCAGCACTAAAAAAAGAATGACTTTATAAAGTGCCGTTGTAATATCTACGGATATTTCCTGTCAACTAACATAAAAATCTCCGATTGTCTTTGGCGATATGTCGCAGCCATTGCTGGCGATGTGTTTATTGCGGCAGTTGATATCACGATGACGATAAAAAAAAAATATTGTGCAGCCCTAAACTTTATCTCATCCATATGTGAAACCATTTTACGTCAGGAATTGACTCACAAGAGTGTTAAATGGATTTATTATTGCCCAATAAACTCCATGGAAAGATCAACCCATAATGCATCCTACTAACCAGCATTGTTTGTGCATCCAAAGCCGAATATATCGCCTTCCTCCGTGCCATAGAGCTCCGTTCTTGTCCAAAAACATAGAGCCCATCAGTAAGCCACACTAAGTGACATGTTCATGGCTCAGAGATAAACCTCCATCATACCATGGGTGGACAACGTAGACTCAACCCTATTTTCCACCGGGCACTGCGCTGAGGTACAGAGGCGCTGCGGCCCCAGCAAGCAATCGCTGCCATTTAAGACAAGTTTTCTATTCCACCGGCCGCCACCCCCGCGTCCAGGAAGCGTGCGAGAATCGGCTCTCCACGTCAGATACGCGTCAGGTCTGTTTTCATGTGAGCCGCGGGCGTTCAGACAGTGAGGCAGGAAGTGAAACAGTGAGA
Organism: Perca fluviatilis; assembly: GCF_010015445.1. Lineage (NCBI taxonomy): Eukaryota > Metazoa > Chordata > Actinopteri > Perciformes > Percidae > Perca > Perca fluviatilis. Next base: position 19,273,254 of record NC_053135.1, on the reverse strand, counting down.
GCATCCAGTCAGTTTACAAAAAGACATCCCCCACCCCCCCTCCCCAATATGCTATACGTCTCCTCTACAACACCACGGACAACGAGACATTGATCTTGGAGATGGAAAAACATAATACGACATCACAGATCCTTTTTATCAGGACAACGCCAGAAAAGAGAAGAGCTTAATAAACAAAAGTTCTTGTAGAGACAATAAAAGTACGAGTCGGGTAGCAAGACGCTCCCGGTGTGGTGCGGCATGTGGCGGAGGACGTAAAAAAAAAAAAAAACGAAAAGCAGCCGGAACGCAGCACAGCCCAGTGGAAAATGCGGGTAAAAAAACAGCTAATATTGAAGAAAAGGCTGATATTTTCTAATTACTCTCATCCACATTCCTTTGCTTCAGTGCTTCTGTAAGTAAGGCGTCTTCTGAGGAACCGTCATATCAAACGTTTCCTGCACGGCGATAGCTTTAGAGAATCTCTTCAGAGACCGCCACAAAGAAATCAAAGCTTGCAGATATTGACCGGCCTCTCATTTGGACAGGGGGAGAAGAAATGGCGGATCAATACCGGTCGTTGATAATCCTGGTACCGACACAACAGCTGCCATTGTGTTTGGATGGGTGGGCCAAAAAGCTTGGGTCAGAAATCAACCCCCCGCACAAAAGGGTCCTGTCGCCATTCTTCGCCTTTTCTAAAAGGGTCACGCACGCCGCACCACTCGATACTCGAGTTACGGGCGCGATGAAAGGCTGTGTTTGGGCTGCAAATGACGAAATCCTCAGCTGTAATGGGTTCCAATCTGCATTCACACAGACAAGAGAGAGCGCCTATCACCGTCTCATCTCCGCCAGAGAATAGGTGAAGCCCTATTCCAGGAGAGAATTAAAAAAATAAATAAAAAAATAAAAAAGCAGTTCCTTTAACAACTCTGGAGCCTTTTAATTGCAGAGGCTTGGATATTAGTTCAAAACCGCTCACTTCATGCTTGGGAACACAGTGCCACGGTGCCTGCGCCCTCACCCAACACTTGTTTTATCTGCTTGCAGATTGAACTCACTTCACAGTAAAAAAAAAGGGGCCAATTAGGGTGCAAAGGGATTAAAAACACAGAGAAAAAGCTTTTACATTTCTCCACTTTTGTGGTGGAGGACGGGCTATAAAATGAGAGGGGAAGAAAACTCAGCACTTTATGATAGTCAAGTTAAAGAGAAAAATAAAAGGTGTGAGGTTATTTCTTGCCAGTCGTCCACCTATAGTATGACTGCTGGATGTCATTGATCCGGGGGGGTGGGGGGGTGGGGAGCTTTCTTAGTGGGTATACCTGCGTATCATGTAGACTACACCTCTGGTGCTGTAGTACGTGTAGACGGGTTGTAGGGTTATTATCGTCTCTGACTTGTCTTGGACTCGTTGGTATTTGCACTCAAACTTGTCTCGTACTTGTCCGAGTGCAAATTCTTGTTCATGTATTTATTGACTGGGATGACGGTGATTGAGTGTATGTTATGAGTAATTTTTCTGTGTATATATTACCTTTAGTACTTTTATATTAGGGTACAGCACACCAAATTTCGTTGTCTCTTCTACTCGGCCTTTGGTCTCGACCGAGTCCAGCACTGTATGCTTTTTTTTTTTCTCAAGAAACGTCCTCCTTTAAAAGTAAACCATTAATGAAGCGCGCTTGCTCAGAAAAACAGGTGTTGGTTTAATTCAAAATCCATCATTTTCATTTTGTCCACAGACACAATGTCGGCGAGCACTGTCTACACTATTCTTCAGGACAAGTAGTAAGTTCAAGAATGGAGATGGAGGACAGGAGACACCGGTGTAGTTTATTATTTCTTACATTTTCCATCGGCAGTCCAGAATGTTCTTGCTACGCCACAATAAAAAGACCCAATATCTGAAATGTGTAGTTGCACTTCAGCTTTATGTGAATTTGCTCTACTTAAAGTAAATAATCTGGCCTAATTTGATCCTATGGTGTTGTTAATCTGCACTTGCTTTTTGATCATCACACATCATGCAACATGATCATCTTGAAATAACATCACACAAATTATGAACAGGTAAATAAGGTCTTGAAGAGGATTCTTTTTTTTCTTCTGTCTCAGACTAGACTGTCTCATTTGGACTCGGTCTTGACTTGGACTCGAACGATCATAACTAGTTTTGGTTGAAATAAACACAGTTTACAGATTTAAATGTGGAAATATGCTGGCTCTATACACGCTAAAAGTATTGTTATGGAGTCTGGTGGAGTTTGGTGATGGTGATCTCGGAGCGGTTTCTGGTTAAACAAAGAGGATCTTACTCTTTAACTAAAAGGTCTATATCTCTGTAGGGATCCATCCCATAATGTTGTCAGACTCTTAGAATAATAATCTGAGTCTGTAGGCAGCAACAACAGAACGTTTAGTGGACGCTGACTGATGCCGAACATTAGTCCTGTAGGGTTCCATTACAGCCCGGTTCACGGCTGCCGACTTCAGCGATCTCGCTTAACACTGGACCAGTTTCAGTCACTTACACACAAAAACATAGGAAAATGGGGTCCAGGTTATAAAAACAAAAGCTACCCTTTAAGTGCACAAGTCCTCAGTCCTGTTGCTGCAATGCATTCACAGAACTTGCCAATTTCTCAACAGATTTTTCGTGTATCGTTGTTAAACTTGGAATGGAGGCTCCATAAAAGACACATAATGCCTTCTTAAGCGTCTAGAATGAAAAAGACATCACACTTTTTAAGCATTACTATTTTAAATTGCTGAACAGTTTCTGCTTCTTCTTCTTTGTTAAATATGTAGTCATGACATCACGTTGACCATGTTTCAACAATTATTTACAGACCATGTTAAATGGGGGCCACATATCACAAGTAACTGTTTTACAAGTGTTTTGGGGGTTTTATAGGGGCAAATAATAATTCCGTAGTGCCGTTTAAAGATGCAGGGCAAAGTAGAGAAAAGGATCGGGGCTTTTTTTTTGCTTGCGTTGTTTATTTCCTTCGTGTTAAAAAGGCTGAGAGCTTCGGATCCACAGGCCCCGGCCATTTATCGGTCTCTCTGAGTGGAAGCCCGGCTCCGACTTCCTCTAATAAAACGATTACCAATCTCTGGTAGTGGGTTCACCTCAGATGCACCGTCCCCGGGAGATGTCCAAAGGATGCTATTAACCAGGGGGGACGGGGCGAGGGGGGAGGTGTAGGGGGGGAAGCGGGCTTCCCCCAGCGAGGAGTGTCTTCAACATAAGTGGAGATGAGTGTAACCTAATGGTGGAGGCGAGGGGGTTTCCCCACGAATGGCGGAGAGCGGCGGGAAATCAATGCAATGTTTGTTTATTGGTCTGACCTCCGAACCGCTAACCGCCCTCCCCGCCCTCCAATCCTTTCTTCTTCCCATTTTCTCTCCTCCTGTCCTATTCTCTCATCCGACTTCATTCCCATCCCAACAAACGTGTGCACGCAGATTAAGTGTTCCTGCTGTAAACTGAATACCAGCCAACCTTCCAGTTCCTGAAGGAGGGTTTCCTTTCACAGGTCTACATCATCGTCAACCGAAGCAGCAGAAATCCTTAGAGGCTCAGAAATAGATGGATGCTACAATTCCAATAATGCAACTGCCTTTCTAACTAACTAACTTTCTGTTATAAACTTGCCGTTTAACAAGCGGAGTAGTTCTCCTCATGACGAGTACTAAACTACATAACTGCTAAAATGGCTCTTTAAAAGTTAAAAAGAAAGTGGGGAGAATAAAACAAAAATAAAAACTAAATCTTGGAAAAAACTATACAATATAGGGCCCTAATCTAACGATCTAAGCGCACGGCGTGAAGCGCCTGACGCAGGTGTTTAGGGCGTGTCCAAATCCACTTTTGCTAGTTTGACCGCGGAAAAAAGGGTCCGTGCGCCGGGTGCCTGGTTCTAAAGGGTTGTACTTAGTGTCTTCATTAATCAGAGGTGTGTTTTGGGCGTAACATGCAATCAACCAATCAGAGATCATCTCCCATTCCCTTTAAAAGCCAGCCGCGTTTGGACCTTGGAGCATTACTATTATGATGGAGGATTTGCACTGGAATATATTTATTTGTAATCTTCTGCATGTGTGTGTGCTGCTGTGTGTCCCTGTGTGTGTAACAAGCATAGTGTGCGTGCTGTGCACGAGCCTAGGAGCATTTTACTAATGCTCTGTTAAAATAACAATGAAATGCTGCGTTATTGACTTTAGACCAGGTTTTTGTTGATCAATGGCGCGATCACTTCCCGCTGCCTCAAGATAGCAATACTCCCAGAATGCACCTGAACACACCTCCCTGTAAGACCAGCACGCCCATGGGCCACAGATGGGTGCAGGTACATTTGCTTTTTCATTTTGTTCCATAAAACATACAAGAAAGATAGGTGTCACCCCTTTGGGTCAAATGCTGGATAACTCAATGTGGAGGTCAAATCTCAAAGTGGAAGAGAAGGAAGAAAAAAGAGAGAAGACCTTCCCTTCACTTCCAAGATCCAGATCGAAAAAAAGGTCACGCGAATCTTACGACTGTTAGTGATGCTAATGGGCCTAATTTGAAATGGAATTTTATTCATATCTTAAAATCCGACAATGAGCTTTTCATTCAGATGGAGCAGTCACTTTTTACTTTGCTTTAATGATAAGTAGGTCCGAATGCAGAGAGAGACAGCGAGAGTGAAGACGAAGAAGAAAAAAGGATCCCCAAGGTGCTTTGACTCTGTTCTTTTATTAATGACTTAGGCCCTTTTGTGACCGCTGCAGAATCGTTTGATGAATCATTATCGTGGAGAAAATCATCACGACTGATCATATTAAGAGGGGAACGCAGTTGTTTTTTGCGAGGCCTCCCTCTCTTGTCCATTGTGAATTATTGTCATTATCATTAGCATGAAATGAATTCTGGCCTTTTCAAATAGGGACTGGGGGAGGACTGCTATGAGTTCATGTTTATTCATCCTGCTGTCGGGCCACAGGCTTGTTTTGTCTGTTATTGTAGCCACCGCCGCGCGCCGCTTTGAACCCGCCTCCTGATATCTCGGCCTCGGCAAAACATCAACCTTGTTTACATTAATGTCTGCAGAGTGTTGCAGGTCAACTCGCCATCCGTATCAATTGTGCGCTGGTGAATAAATTCCGGCGACGAGACATCAATGGGAGGCCAGATCTGTATTATAGCAACATAAATACATTACTGTGTGCCTACTGCCACGGAGGGCATGATAGAGGCTATATTTACTCATGTTTCTAATAGAGATGACCCGATACTGATCCCAGTATCAGAAAAGCTTTCGATACTGCCTAAAATGCTCGTATCTCTATCAGAAAGTACTGGAGTTTATGCATCAGATACCATGTAATTTAGCCCAAAAAAGAAATTCAACGTTAAAGTAGTTTAGGTTCTTTTTCCGTTATGACTCGCTGTCAAACTGGCGCAAACAATCATAAAAGTTCTACAATTTTACCTGATCAACAACTTTTAGTCTCTCCTGATTTTAACGAAGTCTGCCTTTGCTTGAGTTTAGTGTTTTATAACTGGGAGTGAGACCTTTTGTTGGAGCCCAGGTTGAAACCCCTTAACTGATCAAGGCACTTTTGATTAGTTGAAGCAGACAGTATTGAGTTGAAGGTCTTCTCAGCTTTGGTTTATTCTGTTGGGTCCTGTAACCTTGCATAAAACCCTGGTTAGAATCCTACAGCATCTTGTTAACTCCTTCTCCACTGCACAGTGAATAAAACTCATCTGAACCAGCCACTGAATTGGACCTGAGAGATTATACTTTCAGATAGTAGTATACAGCTGTTAAAACATAATCAAATATATGACACGCTGGTATCGGATGGGTAATCGGTAACGGCCAAAACACAAGTTCAGGCTTTTGAGTCGGTATCGGGAAGCAAAAAAAATGGTATCAAACCATCTCCAGTTTCTAACAGGGAGAGTGATACGTGTATCATTCGTTCATTAGTTTTTCAAAATAAAACCAAACCTCTTTTTGTTATACTTGGTTTTGCCGGTCCTCTGATACACGGATGCATCTACTAGTAGAGTAGTATCACTTCCGGGTCACGCAATTTGAATAAGTTAAAAATATCAAAATTTGATGAAACGCTAGTCATCCGTTTTTTTTTCTTCCATTTTTATATTTCAGCTCAATAACGGAAACTGGAAAAATGAGTCATTCGTTTTGTAAACAACTGTTGAGAAAATAAGTCATTTTTTTGCTTTTCTGATTTTTGAGTTTTATTTTGAAAAGAAACAAATGAAAAGACTGCTACAGCGATTTGATGTGACTGGCTGCGTGGTGGGTTCCAGGGGCTCTGCATCCCTCTCTGTTGGTTTTAATGTCACTCCGACGGTAACGTGTCTGGTCTCCTGGCATCGGGGACGTTTGGGGGACACGGAGCCCGATGGAGAGCAGCATCTGCAGCCTGCTGACTGAACCGGGGGGACCCCCCTCCAGCGCTACCTGGGCCCCGGCTGGGCCAGTAGCCACGAGCTGGGGGAGAGGGCGCTCAGATGAGCCGCCATCACCGTAATCTGATGTATCCTCGGGCCGGAGACTACAAATGAGTACAGACAGCTTTTTCATAGCCAAAAGACACATTTGCATCCATGTGTGTTTGTGGAGGGGTGGGGGGGGGTCACCAAATAGAGTGCAGTTTCATAAACAGCTCAGTTTCAGCAAGGATATTTTTATTTGAAGTTTATTTTGAACATGTTAAAAATAAAAACTAGCAAGAAAACCAACACAAAAAATTATTGTAAATGATTCAATTGAGGATTCCCATATTCAAAAATGAGTAGGAAGAAGGTAAAAAAGAATTCTGCTCCTACCTCCTTTTTTCTACTTTAGTTATATACAAAGAGTTCAATTCCTCAATTATGTATACTTCCACATACATGCATATATACCTACTTACACACACATACTGTATACAAATGCATACAAACACACATACACGTGCATACACACACACACACACACACACGTGCATACACACACACACCCACCCACCCACCCACCCACCCCCACACACACACACCTCCGACGGTGACTACATCATATGTTTCCAGCAAAACCATGTTAAAATCCATGTTATGTCAGACTGAAAACAATTAGTTTTTAGAAATGTCTCATCATATATTGTCTCTAGAAGCAAATTACTCAACTTTTGTTTCTGTTAAAGAAGGAAAAGGAAATCGCAACATTCAATATTATCGAATCGCAATAAAAGCGTATTGTCCCAGCCCTACTGCATATGTGCATATGTTTCTTGGCTCTTAGAGTTATTTATGCTTCTGCAACACAAAGTGCTGCACAGTCATTGAAATAGGAGTACACAATGGTTCATATTTTCATAAGAAAGCCTGTGAACGGGAAAGTGCTTTAAAGTTGCTATTTTATGGTCATTGAGCATGCTCACAGACTTAATGTTACACCTCATCAGCGTGTACCTCAAAAGTGAGCTGTGCATTACTGCTCCTCCATAAAAAGCTTTCATAACTACATTTCTGCAGCAAAATCTCCATCTCATCAACTCATTCCTGTCTATAAAGGAGTCCTGAAACCTTGTTTTCTTAAAGCAAGTGGGAGAATCTGCCTGTGCAGTGAGGACATATTAAACCTTTTCTAGTAGAAATCAACTTCAACAAGAAAGTAGAAAGCTGGCTGCTGTGCAGGAATCAAGACAAACTTACCACACAGGCAGATTTTAATACTTGATTTAGTAAGAAAAGTAGTACAGGCATTTCCTAACACTGACTGAGTGTGAAATATACAAGAGGCCATGTGTAGATATCAAACGCAATATTATTATTGCACACTTTTTATAACATTTTGAAGCTATCTTTCTACTATATTTTGATGTTTATTTATTGGCTTTATTTCTTCTGAAATAGCTTTGGTCCCATCTTATCGTATGTTTAGTAGAAATACATTTGTATCAATTTCGTTGTTGGGAGATGACGCTGAATAAAGCTAAAAACTTGAATAATTCAGCAAACAATCAGGAGCCTTTGCAGCAATTGTGCTGCACTTTAAAAAAAAAAAAAAAACTGAAATCATTTCCGGACCGCGCAATCACAACAAAAGGGTTTGATAAGAAAAGTGGCTCCTTTTCGTTTCGGACTTGTTATCCAACAGGAGCAACATGAGAAGCAAACAGTACATTTTCAGAAGATCACCAAATGGAGTGCAGTTTCATAAACAGCTCAGTTTCAGCAATGAAAAGTGGACGTAAAATACTATTGGATCGCAAAAAAAGAAACAATGCACAATGTCTGTTGCACTACAGCAGCAATACAGAGGCGCTCTTTCGAGTGACTTTTCAGCATCATATTTAGAACTAATGAACAGAAGGATTGTATACTAATTTCTCCTCTGTGTTCCCAACAGTGGGTGACCGGAGGTGAAGTCAGGCTGCAGACCTGAGAGCACTGAACTTTACAGTAATTATTCCATGCTCGGGTCAGCTCTGGACAATATGTTAGCCATCTGCCGGCATCTGTGCTTTCTCCCACTAATAGACTGAACGACCCCCCCCCCCCTTACTCCCACCTTCCCTGCACACCGCCACACCCCCACCTCCCCCTACACCGGACCACCACCACAGCCTGGAGCGAGCCGAGCCAGGGGGGGGGGGACGACGCTAAGCAGGTCACATGTTGTCTTTCAGCCATATTTGGGTCAGGCCTTTGGCACTGGATGAGGGGAGGCTTAATGCACGGAGGCAATGGGTAATAATCCTCCCTCCAACACACACACACACACACACACACACACACACACACACACACACACACACACACACACACACACACACACACACACACACACACACACACACACACACACGAATAAACAGACATACGCATACTGCACTCACATGCCTTCCCTGGATGCTGTTTTGCTTTACAGTGCGTGAAATTCCTAATTTGTCTTCAATATGATCTTCATTTCAGAGTTCATTTCAAATCACAGAAAGGTGCTGAACACTTGGCATTCTAATTTTCAACATCCACACTTGTATATTTGCACAAAACAGAAGCCAACAGCAGCTTTAGCGGAGCATATGTTGCATGGAACATATGTCAGGAGCATATGTTTAATGTCAGAGGAAAGATGGCTCCCGCGTGTCGGGGATCACAGGTAGACGGGATCTTAAATACAGGGCGAAGAGACCGCTGAAAGTGAAATCAGAGCATGAAGAAAATGGTCTGTGTTCATCTAGTTTGAGTGTTAAAAAGTCTGAACTTTTCCTGAGCTGTGAGCCCAAACACTCGCGTCTAATATTTTTTGGGAAATGTATGCAAAACCGGACTGCCAAATTTGCTCCCTCCATTAAGATTAGGACACGGCACATATATCTTGGGTGGCCTTGAATGGCTGGGAATGTGTCAATTTAATACAAACTAAAAAAAAATATGGAAAAATAAACTTCCTTTTATCAAGAATTCATTAGGAGAGAACTCAGGGCGTTGTATGTTCTTTTTGATGGTAAGTGAAGTTCTGGGGGGCAGAGGGCCGAGCGTGCGGGTATGAAATGTGATCATATTTCAAATACATTCACAGTCGTGGCAATTTGTACATTTGCATCAAACTTCTGGGGGTCGTCTGAAAGTAAATGGGATGAGGTTCGATATGTTTGCGGCAGCGCTGATTGGCTCCAGCCCGCAAAGAAACGGTGCCTAATGAAGAAAACACTTAAATTCCGATTGGAAGTGCAAAGCAGATGATGTGATGAATGGATGCATGGCCTGACAAAAACAAACCAGACCTGGGGGGGGGGGGGATGTCGGCCACGCCGCTTTTCATCTCCGTCTGCAACATCCATCACCAGGTTCTATAAATTCATACCTCCGTGTCCGGCCGCCTAGTCCCCGTAAAACACCGGTGTTAAACTTAATTTCGCTAAGGGCCAGACACCGTTTATTTGCATACTTTTATTCAATCGAAAAAGTCAAATATCTTTCACTGTATTATTGCATGTCTCATATAGCTTCCTCACTTACAGTTTAGTCAACATAAAGCCCCAAAAAAAGTTCCTTAGCCATCATAGAGTCAAGCAAATCATGCAAAACAAAGATAAAAATTTTTTAAAAGCAGGCTACCACACACCCGACTCCCAGCAACCAGTTTCTCAGCCTGAATATGTAAACTTCTATGGTTGTTTGGGAATTTCTCAGTCTCAAAGTCTGAAAGCTGCCAAATTCTGCTTTGAGTGTGGCGTAATTGCAGTTTGAGAAACACTTTCCTGTCATTTTGGTTTGGCGCACAACACACCAAAATGTATTGTGAAACTAAGTCGATATGTGGGCCGGATCAAAATACGTGAGGGGCCTGAGGTGGCCCGCGGGCCTTTGAGTTTGACACGTGCCGTAAAGAGTTTCCGTCATGAAAGCGAGACGCTTGGTGTATGATGTCTTGAGCGCTGACACGTTTGCACTTTTCTCCTTCCTCTCTGCAATCACACTAATTGCTTTCACATATGACTTTTGGCGTATTTATCCGGCACAAAAAACCTTAAGTAAGATTCTTATCTCAAAGTGCAGTCAGACAGGAGTCACTCCGGCGTTATGACTTCATTGTGGTTAGGAGCTGCACTCGGTCTCAAAAAGAAAAGCAAGAGGAAAGACTTCAGAACAGATGCTGCCTTCAAAAGAAAACCAAGAGGACGTACAGACGAGTGAGACAATAAAAGGTAAAGCCTGAATGAGTGGAGAAAAGTAACAGATGAATGGTTTGATGAGCCAAGACTCCATGAAAAGGAGCACTGGAGTAGTCGACCAACACCTCGCCGAGACACGCCATGTTGGTTTTTACTTTCATTTGTCACCCATCTGTATTTGTCAAGGGAAATCCTCTACAAATTCTGCTTGTTGTTCAAATGTTTCCAGTCTTGAGAATACTGTTGCTAGGCGACTGGTAACAGAAATGAAGTTTTTTTTTTGTTTTTTTTTGCATTTCACTGTTGTGTTTAGGATCGACAGATAAACACTATGTGATGAAGAGAGAAGACGTTAAGGTACAGTAGCTGAGTGTACAGTATGTGATGAAGACATTAAGGTACAGTATCTGAGTGTACAGTATGTGATGAAGACATTAAGGTACAGTATCTGAGTGTACAGTATGTGATGAAGACGTTAAGGTACAGTATCTGAGTGTACAGTATGCGATGAAGACGTTAAGGTACAGTATCTGAGTGTACAGTATGCGATGAAGACGTTAAGGTTCAGTAGCTGAGTGTACAGTATGCGATGAAGACGTTAAGGTACAGTATCTGAGTGTACAGTATGTGATGAAGACGTTAAGGTACAGTATCTGAGTGTACAGTATGTGATGAAGACGTTAAGGTACAGTATCTGAGTGTACAGTATGTGATGAAGACGTTAAGGTACAGTATCTGAGTGTACAGTATGTGATGAAGACGTTAAGGTACAGTATCTGAGTGTACAGTATGTGATGAAGATGTTAAGGTACAGTAGCTGAGTGTACAGTATGTGATGAAGACGTTAAGGTACAGTAGCTGAGTGTACAGTATGCGATGAAGACATTAAGGTACAGTAGCTGAGTGTACAGTATGTGATGAAGACGTTAAGGTACAGTAGCTGAGTGTACAGTATGTGATGAAGACATTAAGGTACAGTATCTGAGTGTACAGTATGTGATGAAGACGTTAAGGTACAGTAGCTGAGTGTACAGTATTTGATAAAGACGTTAAGGTACAGTATCTGAGTGTACAGTATGGGATGAAGATGTTAAGGTACAGTAGCTGAGTGTACAGTATTTGATAAAGACGTTAAGGTACAGTATCTGAGTGTACAGTATGGGATGAAGATGTTAAGGTACAGTAGCTGAGTGTACAGTATGTGATGAAGACGTTAAGGTACAGTAGCTGAGTGTACAGTATTTGATGAAGATGTTAAGGTACAGTAGCTGAGTGTACAGTATGTGATGACAGTAGCTGAGTGTACAGTAGGGGTGTGCATTGGCACTGCCCTCACAATTCGATTACGATTCACCAGGTAACGATTCGATTCAATTCGATTCTACGATGCATTGCGATGCATCAAAATTCTACTGCACACAACAAGGCAAATTTTTCATCAGTCATGAGACAATCAGTCAGATATCCTGTTAAGATTCGGCTGAAATTTCATGCTTTTTGGTCTAAACGACATATCCAAATTAAAAGTGGTACAGCTCCCACATACTGACATCATTGGAAAGGAAACACTCTAAATTTTTTTGTTACAAGTGTCAGGGTGATTCTAGGCCTTACTGACACAGAGTTACAGAGGCTAGAATGGAGGTTTTTTATTTCCGTCCAAGTCATACATCTGTAAAATGAATGAAAAATAAAATACTGTAAACACATGTGGTGATATACAGATACACCCAGGCCATAGCAACATGTCTCAGGTTATTATAGAAAAAATCCAGATGCCAAAAGACTCAAAAATTGATTTTTCTACAGAAATGTCTGTCCGTTTTGCTGTCATCGGCTTGTCCGCTTTCATTGGCCATATCAGAGGCAAACCTGAACGGATTGGCTCATATGAGATGTCTATCAAAAGCTTAGAAGCTAGGGAATTCGATGACGCCCACTTTGAGCATGTAGCAAGCTGGGCAGAGAAGCTAGCGGCGATAACAAGTGCGGAAATGGAAAATTGTTTCGCGTTTTTCCCTTGTGATTTGGCCAGAAACTTCAACATTGTGAGGCGAACAGATCGTTTTGGAATATAAAGCTTGGATATTACATTTCCTTGGACTCTTGGGGATTTATGAAAATCAAGTTTTGGGCAACATACCACTTTGTTGCTGAAAGGACAACGAAAACAGTTATGGACGCACTCTTGACAGCTGCGCAGATTATGGCTGAATTGTTTTATTTTCTGTTACTTTGTAACAGTGTTGTAACTGCTATAAATCATCTTATGCTTTGTATGTGGGCTTAAATTAATCGTTAGAGGCTAAGCTTTCAATTGGTGTTTATATTTGGAAGATTTAATGCTTTAAAGTTCTAAAAACGCTAATGAGTGGAAGTTTTATCGAGGTTACAGCGACGCAGTGTCCCTTCAACGAGACAGTGATCCTTGAGAGGATATTGAACAACAGATTTTATTGGCTGCTATGTGTGTATTATCACTCTCCTGTATCTTTGATACAGAAGTAATTGAAACTTTACAACTTTATTGTCCACTCAAGGCCAGAAAATAAACAGTGACATAATCGATTATGGCACTTTGCCGCATCGATGCTGAATCGTGCATGCCCCGCATTGCAATGCATCGCCGAATCGATTATTGTTGACACCACTAGTGTACAGTATGTGATGAAGACGTTAAGGTACAGTAGCTGAGTGTACAGTATGTGATGAAGACGTTAAGGTACAGTAGCTGAGTGTACAGTATGTGATGAAGATGTTAAGGTACAGTAGCTGAAGTGTATACACTTCGCTGTACAAAAAAAATGTGAGCAAAAAAATTATAACTATAGTTTTTTTTTGAGAGCTACAGCGCTGGATCCGTATCTAAGCATACCTACGTACGTAACTAAGGCGTCGATTTAACACAGGAGCATAAATTGGGCTTAAGTTGCATGCACAAGTGCAAAGTAACAGCAATACTCCTGTTTTAAATAAAAATATTACTTTACCTATAATCCCATAAAGTAGAAGTGAGCAGACAAACAAATGGCCCTTCACGTTTATGTATACAGGCCGGGTGGAATGTTTTTAGTTGTTTTTGGGCCTAAACTTAACTGTCATCCACACATGACGCTCACCTTTTCTGGCTGAACTCCACTACCCCTGACAGGAGCATCATCTGGCGGTGCCTGCAGCCGGCTCACAGTCACCAATTTGCAGCTGAACAACCGCCGCTGGTAGCTGGCGTCCCGGAGCTCTGTAGCGGCTAAATACATCCAGCAACTGCTGCTTGCGTTACAGCGCCTCACTTAAGTTCAAATACTTCGATTTTAGGTATGTAATAGTCTATTGGGGAAGAAGCATTGATCACTTTGAGGGAGGGGGGGGGGATACATTTTGTCCCCACCGGGTATAAAAATAATTCAGCAGAGGCAGGGATACAGAGACCAGAAAGATCCCCCCCAGAAAAATCGCAGTCTGTATACAGGTAAAGATTTTATGCAAAAGCTTGTGAATAACCTCTGCTCACAGCCCTCTGTGTGCTTACATATCTGCATGCACATCGAGTAGAAAGGGAAGAAGTGGCGAACGAGCGAGGCTGTGCATATCATCATCATCAAAAAAAAAAGTTCAAAACCTCCCAACTTCTCCCCTCCTCCTTCCACCTTCACCTCCTCCATCCTTTCATTCCCCGGCTCCTAAGCACATTCAAATGTGCAGGTTTGTTTTGGGGATAAAGTCCTCCGCTTTGATCAGCGCTAATTAGACAGCCTCTGCTTTCGTTCGCTACCTATTAGGGTTGGGTAGGTTATCACCGCGCTAATCTCTGGCCGGTAGCCCGGCGAGGGTGCTGCGATCCTGAAGGAGCGCCCGCTCAAAGCCGTCTAAGGTGAGGAGGAAAAGCGTGATGAAAGGGCCGTCTCCTTTCAGCACAGATCAATACGCTTCTCTCCTTTGCCTATGGGGGATCAAGAGTTTGAAACACAAAGGCTTTTTTTTTTTGCATAAAGATCCAAACAATGGTTCACAAGACATTTTTTTTTCCACCCTCACTCTCTTGCTTTATGCATTTATACTTTCTCTCTTTCACTTTTGTTTTCGGCTTTCCCTTCAACTTCCCTCTCCTGAAGAAGCAGGACTAGGGTTTATTTAATGAAGCGGTTTCAAAAGGCCTGCAGGAGGCAAACAACCAAAAAGTCACAGTCATTTCTGTTGGAGCACGTTTCCTCGCTGGATGGTAGAATGTGCTGCTCCGGTTGCTCATATGTAAGGATTCACTCGCACATTCTCAAATATTGCTTAAGGTAAACAGACGTCACGGCTCTGCCAGACGTGCATCGTGTGTTGGGATAAACAAACGTATGGATTCTCAGATATTGTGCAATTCTCCTTTAATACTCCACAATAAAGACGGAAGCATTTAATCCCCCCCGCTATTGGTTTCATACTTCATGCACGTCTCAGGAAAGCCCAACTACCAAACAACTGATTAGGGATTAAAAGAAGTTTAATCCGCAGAGTATACAATATAGGCCTTTTATTTTATTTATGAGGAAGTAAAAGATGCCGAGATGTTTTGTTTAAATGAGCTCGACTGTTTGAAATGCACACTAGAGCTGAGCTTGACTGTAATGTATGTAATGAATCATGAAGCCTTGTACTGTACATGCATGACACTTTTTTTTTGGGAGGGGGGTTTGGTCCATCTAACTTTAAACAGACAGACAATATTAAATTTTTAGACCCTTGCAATGAATTTGGACATATTACATTGTCAGACAGACAGCTTTTAACCTTCCGTCGACCGTGCAATCATTTTTCTGGATCAAACATTTTAAAAACGTTTTGGTCGTTTTTCTTCCCCAACATTTTTGTCACTGTTTCCGATGTTTTTGTCACTTCTGTCCATTCTTTTCTGCGCTTTGTTTTGACTTTTTTGTCACTTTTTTTTTAACGTTCTGAAATAAAAAAAATTTCAAATGCCATAAAATTGAATGAAACACCCAAATTCAAATAAAGTAATGAACTGATAATTAATTTTACTTGTGAAGAGCGTTGTAGGGAACCATCCAAAGAAACCCACATTTCTGACATTGAACCTTTTTTGAAAATGGGTCACATTTGACCTAAAGACAACAGGAGTGTTAAGGAATACACCAACATAGCTTTTGCATTAGCAAAAGAAAAAAATGACTAATGTGAAAGGGGTCGCTCATTGCAACACACAACTCTGCAGTTCCTGTCCGATTCTCAGAGCATCTTTCAGCTCAGTTTAACTCTGGGTGGCGGAAAAGGTTTTGGGGTAGAGATGGTTTGGGGAGGACTAATTGACTTGATTTGTTATCGACATCTGATTAATGCAGTTCTTGCCCATTTCCACGGGACATGCTTCACACAAATTATCAGTAAATGTGTTTGAACAAGGCTTCAGCGTGTTGTGAGGTTTTTTATCTGAAAAGACATTTAATTGGAAAAAAGAGTAGAGACGAGACATAGTGGACGCAGGACTCACCTAAGCGCGCCCTTCCTGTTTTTTTCCTATCAGTGAAAAGCTCTCTTCACTTCGCTCCTTTCTTCACTATTTTCACCGTGATTACGTGACCCCCCCTCCCCTTTTTTGCAAGTAATTTCCCCTGGATTAGAAAAACAATCAATCCAATCAAGACTAAGAGAGGAGGGGAGGGAAAAAGAAGGGAGATTTGAGAGGAAATCTCTCCAGAAGTTGTCGGGCGATGCGGGGAGAAGAGAAGAAGGAGCAATCTAGAGGGCCAGCGTATATTTCCTTCTCAAGTAATTCATTTATGTCTTCAAAACTCATTCAGAGACCAGAGTTACTGTGCCTTTGTTGTGCTTTAAAAAGCTTAGCCAGTCTCTATGAAGAGAAGCAATGAGAACACTTTAGAAAAAGCTACAAAGGGAACGGACGGGCGGAGGAAGGAAGAAAGAAAAAGTGAATGGCACCACTGATAAAGTTGAGCAAATTAAGTCATTGACCTGCGGTGGAGATTAATAGCAAACAAGGTGCCCCAGCTTCACAAGTAATGAATATTCTTCAAACGGCGTGCAGGGAGGGATGGGGGGGAGGGGAGGGGATGGAAGATAGGCCCGGCTTGATGCGAATGACATTGAAAGTTGCGGAGAACAGAAAAATTCTGTCATTTTTCATTTGTATGCAAATTCGCCTGTTACACAAATTAACCCCTGAACCCCGGTGTCAGTCCTCATCTTGGGTGGAAGCCGGCCCCCCGCCGGGGCCCCGCAGCCGCTGTACCCACCCACACTTCCCCTCTCAGGGTCAGCGGCTGCTTTACACACCTACTCCAGAGGGAAAGTCCAGATTCACAGCTCCGCCCCTTTTTGTTTACTGCTCTAATTTGGGGGAGAGATGACCTCGCGGCAAAGGAGAATCTGAGAACACTTCACGGCTAATAGTCACGTTTAATCCCAGCATCGGCTGACCAAGTTTCCATGAAAGGGCAGATACCGATACTCGGTGATTTGTAACTATTAGATTAATACATAACGTGTTTTCAATGCAATGAGACTACTGTATTTTTATCAGTTTAACTGAGCCACCGCTTGTTCTTTTCCCATCTTCTTCTGCAGTTCCTGTCACCACGCTGGCGTGATTAAAATGCAAAATGCCGGCTATGCAGCAGCAGCAGCACCTACCTTGGCCGAAGCTGCCGCGGCTAATCCCTCCCCGTTGCTTTAAGGTGGACCTCCGGGACCGAGAGCAAATCCTGCTCCACTCTGCAGCTGCTGGAGTTCAAAGCATCTTCCTGCAAAATGGAAATAACATCTGAGTGCAAGTCAAGGGGGATAAGAGTTTGCAACAAGAAAAAAGTGCAAAATATTAGCTTTAGAATTAAGAATTAAAAACCAATGGATCGCATCACATGAAATACTCCCAATGCAAAAATGGTGAGTGATGTTTTGAACACACGAGCTCATCAGCAAGAAGTCCCCGATCAACATCACAAGTGACAAAAACTACTTCTAGAACTTTAAAATGTTATCCTTTTGCCAGTAAAAGATGGAAGCCCTCTTACCCCAGATTAGTCTATACTAGTTGTTAAACATTTAGTATTTAACACAAAGATAATAGTTTTTACTGTTTTTTCAAACTTGTATTTACGTTTATACATTCTCTCATTTTCTTTATTTTTGAATAGTTCTTGTATTCCATCTTCTTTATTATTTCTTGTATATTCTGTATGTGTGCTGTGTGTCTGATATTTTGCTGCTGTAGCACTGAAATTTCCCAGTTTGGGATCAATAAAGGGCACAGGAGACGCAACAAGCTGTAAATCACCATTGAATCAAAAGAAAACTTTCCTCTCATTTGTGAAATAAGCATGTGGACCATTTCAACTCCACCCCTCAAAGAATCAAAATCGAGAATTTTTAAGAACCGGAATCAGAATTGTTCAAATCAAAACGATGGCCAACCCTTACAATCACGTTGTCTAAATTGATAATAAAAAGCACATACTGACTCACTGAAACATTTAGAGGGAATATCATTTGAAGAATTGCAATTTGTTTCAACATCACACTGTTTTTGGGCAGGCATGTAAAAAGCCCCAACTATCAACCCTATAATATCGTCGCAATATCAATGTTGATGTATTTGGTCAAGAATATCGTGATATCTGATTTCCTCCATACCGCCCAGCACTACTTAAACTCATAATATCTCATGATATTTTAAGTCCTGCTCTCACATCTGTGTGTTCCGCCCAGTGATGTTGTGCAGCGCTGTCTCTGTCCCTCAGCAGTGTCGGGAGGATGGCGGCGGCAGCCCTAAACCAATATCACCATCTGCGGAGGAAGGTGGCAGCCGCGCAGTGATTGACCCCTTTAATTGATGCGGCTTTAATTATGATAATCGCCTGCCAGAGTTGCTGTTGTTTCGCTTTCCCTAACACCCCCCCTTCCGTTTCATTTCGGCGGGGTTTCACATCCTGGCATCCGCGGGTGCAGGTGTCCTACAGATGTTTGGTTGCATCCCCTCGGCGGCGTGCAATTTGTTAGCTGCTAATCAGCCGCCACCTTTTGCATTGATGCAGTGACACGTGCAGAAACGCTGAACCGAATCGAAAGTTGATGTTACATCGGGGGCGCTGGAAACCTGCAAATGAAGTTCTTTGGTTTCCAAAATGGCTAACTGCATCTCTCCCTACTGAACAACAACCTTTGAACATGGATTTCCAATATTTTTAAAGAACATTTGATCCTGTGGTCTTTAGATTCAGGTTATAAATGCATTTTCATTCACAGTAGAATATGAATGCATGGTAAATAAAGAAATAAAAAATGGATCTCTCTCTGTACTAAATAACTGCCCATTAAAACCGATAATGTAGTTACCTCTGACTTCCATTTATTGTTTAAAAGATTCACATCGTGAACTCATTTTTGATAAATGTTCCTCCTGGCTCTTATGTTCCAAAAGTTATCATGCATCCAAATTTATCACAACACCCAACACTGCAGGTATTGATGATTTATTTATGTACAAAATGTGGTCCTAGTAATGCAGAACTTAAGCTTCATATTCCCAAAGTGATTTTTTTTGGGAATAAAACTCTTTAAATTCTGTTTGCATTTAAACTTTTGCAAGATGAAACCCCTCCCAACACCACGGCAAGAGCAGTGGGTAAAATGGGTTTAGACAAACAAACACACACACACCACACACACACACACACACACACACACTGAGCGGCCACCAGTGGCTCTGCAGTAAGTTTCCCTTCAAAGGATCCCCTCAGGATAGACTGTGCGCGAACATAATCCAAGGCCCCTTTGAAGTGCACACTTGAAATGTCTTTTGGCTCGGCTGCTGCGAGTGGCATCTCAGCCCTTTGGGTTATTGGAGAGGAGAAGCGCTCCGTGGCCCGCTCGAGGTGGAGAGGCAGCACCTGGTGGTCCCCACTGCCTCTCCGCGCCACATTTCACACATTTAAAGTACACTGGGTGCTCGTCTTCTCACCCGCCGCCAAGAGGTATAAACTGGGGGCTCTCGTTTTCTGCCGGATAAAGCACGAGTACATTTTTGAGTGGATTTTAATAAATCCAGTGTGGCTTTGTCGCACGGTGGAGTTTCACTTGTACACACATTTCTCTGCAGGCGGAGCTGCTCCGAGGGCAGGAGCAAGCCTAATCTCATTGGAGGGGGTTAAATTCAAATGAGCAGAGTCCGGTTTTAACAGTTTCTAATGGATGAGTGTCATTAGACACAGCAGTGAAAAAGTCAACAACTAAGTAAGGCGCTCTGCTACTGACTTAAAGGGATACGCCACCGTTTGTTGAAATAGGGCTTATCACGGTCTCCCCTAGCTGTAGATAGGTGGACCAACGAATTTTTTGTGCATGCATTGTTTTAGTCCGGTGCAACAACAGCAGCGCCACCGCTAGTTAGCTTAGCGTAGTGAATGGAATCCTATGTTGCCGGTTAGCATGTTGTCAGTAAAAGTGAGCCAAATGAGACAAAAAATGCGTTGGCCCACCTATCTACTGCCAGGGTAGACCGTGATAAGCCCTATTTCAACAAACGGTGGCGTATTCCTTTAACTAACCCGCACGGTGTCCTTTCAACTACATTCATATTGGACAATTCTGCAGCGCGCAATTTACATCCAATACCAGCACTTGTGTTAATGCAAAAATGTAATGTGTCCTAAAGGCAGGGAGGCAGTGTTGTGACCAAGTCATCTTTGCTCAAGTCCCAAGTTAGTGCACTGAAGCACAGAAGGGAGGGGACGGGATGAGGGAGGAGGGAGGAGGGAGGAGCTAGCTAGTCTCTTTTTTTTCTAGTCGTTTTGTTTGGAAATACTTTGAATGTCAACAAGAAGTAACGTCACCCAACATCGCTTAGAGCACCTTTAAGGCAAGTCAAGTCCCAAATCAAGTCACCTTTGTTTTACACCCAAGATAAAGAACTCTTACCTGTAGTAACTTCAGAGGTCTTTAATGTTACATGTTGCCGTAGTGAGGAGTTTGACCGACAGCCAGTCACCCAATCATGACAATCATATACCACGCTGCTGCTGCATAGCATACTTGATAGTTAGACAGAAACGTGACAACATTTAATTGTATTATTTTATATTTAACAGCTAACATTCAAACTTATGATAATATGCAAGTCACCATGCCTCAAGTCAAGTCTTCAGTCATTAACTTACAAGTCCAGTTGAGTCTCAAGTCAATTTTTTGTCAAGGTGCAAGTCACCAAAACTGTGACTCAAGTCGACTCCAGTCACAGTCACCAAGTCTCAAGTCCACATCTCTGCAAGGAGATCAGCGGAAAAGACTGCAGTTCACATCCCAAACCAACAGGTAATATTTGCCACAACCATGGTCTTTCCTCAACTCAGAGTCTGTTCAGGGCTCCACACTAACTTTTTGCCTTGGTTGCACTGGTGCACCTAACTTTTTATATTTAGGTGCACCAGCACAAAATGTAGGTGCACCCAAATTTTTCCTTGTGTCGCCATTAGCGCTGAATGGCGATACACAATATATAGCTCTGTATTTTTTTACAAAGTGGGCTAAATGTTCAGTTTTAAGTCAAAGCCACTTTTCACAAGCTCTTTTATTAAAACAGATTGTGATTAAAATAAAATGCAAAGACAGGGTTTCCTTTACCAGTTTGAAAATATACAGCTGCAACACATGTAAATGAAAGTTATCTGAAATAAATAGCCTAGGATATATAAAAAATCTATCTATCTATCTATCTATCTATCTATCTATCTATCTATCTATCTGAGAAATCTCCTTCACTTGTTTTCAACAACAATAACAGATTAAAAGAGAAAGAGGACGCCCGGATAGCTCAGTTGGTATATAGAGGTTTGACTCCGACCTGCAGCCCTTTCCTGCATGTCATTCCCCCCCCCTCTCTCCCCTTTCATGTCTTCAGCTTTCCTATCAAAATAAAGGCTGAAATCTTAAAAAAAAAAAAAAAACAGACAGAAAGACATAGGGAGACAGGGAGTGCGATGGACTGAAGCGTATGCTACTCAGAGAGTGACGGCTGACTCATTATGAACGGGTCCAGCACGGCTTGAATGCACTTTGGCCGGTCAGCGGCGTTACACCCGTCTTGTGTAGGCTATGAAATGTCTGTATCGTCACTTCGCTGCATTTTTATGAACTATGATCCAGCAGGCTCCGTCTTACACGCTATTACTCAACGAACTGAAGTTAGTTCCATTCAATAACTTCTTATGTGTTTTTCGCCGTGGCGGCCACAATAACAGAGAGTTACCAGCGGAAACACTGGTACCAATACAGGTTTCCCTCTCATACTTATCAATATACAGCTGTGTTAATAACAATTAAAACTGTAGACAAATGTCAGCAGTTTGGACCGGCGGCGCTGTGTCTCCCCATGTTGCAGGGGAGCCGTGGGTGAATGAGGGCGGGGCTGCGCGGAGGAGAGATCCAAACACAGGCATGGCTTTCCAGAAGGAATGGGTCATGTAACGCAACATTAAACCATATCCATATAAACGACATCGCTTCATTCGTGGAGAGGCAGCGGATGTGAGACCTAGGAAAAATCTTAGTCGCACCCTTACAAATTTTGGTCACATTTGCGACCAAATTGGTCGCACTCTAGAGCCCTGCTATTGGTTAACCTCAACACCTTAACCATAGTCTATTTGCCATAAGCACAACCCTACATGCACATATAAGTAATAGAAAAAAGATGAACAAGAGGCAGATAATAAAACCCTGAAGTTGCTCAGGCGATTTTAAAATGTGATGAGATACTGAGAGCTGCCTTAGGGCATCAACTTCATGTTAACATCCCACCTCCAGGTAACATCTTTGGGATGGAGGGTTGTCAACATCACAGCAAATAAAAGGCCTTTCATGGCTTTATACAGGACATGTCAGAAAGGCCTTTGTGTCAGTGTGACCTAAATCCACACAGAAGAGGGTGTAATGGCGAGTAGTATCACAATAATGTAGCTGATACGATTTGTCGGGGTTTTATAAAGAAAAAATAACTCTGCATTAATAAATGATGTTCTGAAAGTACAAATGATTTTTGATTTCGCCTCATGCTGGTTGTTTTCTACTTTATACTGTAGGTCAGCGACATGAATTTTATTTGCATTTTGGTAAAAAAAAACAAAACACTAAGTCTACTCTGTTACTTTGACCCATGCTCTTGTTCCTTGTAACTGTGCAGATTTTGGACTTCAAGCAGGAGCCCAAAGACTGAAACGTGATTTTGATGCAAAACGATCACTTTCAGACATGTGCCAAAAAAACTAAAAACAAGACGTGTGATGACCGCAAATGTACTGGGGTCGAAAACTTGACTTTCAAAAAGATCAGATGTGTCTGTGTGATTGTGTTGAGAAGTGATTGTTTACATGTTGCCCTGTTTTTTTGTGTATATGACGACTCTGGATGCAAAGCTCTAGAATATATCATCTTGTGAGTGCTGTTTCAAGTGGAAAATGTTTGACTAAAAATAAAATTAAGTTTGTCTCTAATAGTTTTTGGAATTGAAAGCCCATTATTAGAGCTTTCCTTTAGAAAGGAACAGCCCCTTGCATTACAAAAGAAGAGCACGGATATGTTGCACTGTCCTTGGCCCATTTCTTATTCATTCTTTTGAAAGAAATGACAGAGTGGCCCTTTAATGGGGAGAATTTTCCTTGTAAAGACTCAAAAGAGCTCACACAGCGATGTCACACAGCAGTGCGACTGAGCTTTACTGAGTTTTACTGCGATTCTTATTAAATTCATGAGAGAGATGCTGTTTGAGGCGGAGAAGAGCAGCGACGTTGCGTCTGAGTTTATGGAGTCATTAGCTGTTGGCGTCGCACAGCTCGAGTACTCTGGCTAACCCGTTTAAACCTCAAAGAGTGACGTTTTCCTAACAAAATACATCTTTCATCTTGATTTTATATATACTATAATAACCAAAAAGAATCTTTCTCTGATTGTACTGCATTTCTCGATGCATGGGACTACTTTTGCGTGGTTTATTTGCTGTATTTTATCTTTGTATAATAACATTGTTTGTGTGTGCTGGCAACACGCTTTCCATCAAAATGTTGTGCCAATTTAGCGTCCCTGTCATGAGTTGAATTAAAACAGAGGGAAAGATGCATTACATTTAGTTAAAAGTAATAATTCTGTTAAGATTTTCAAAACATATAGTGTGACTTTAATATTTGTACATCTGTAAGCAATAGTCATATACATAAACCACACTTACCCTCAAACACATACCACTAAATGTAATCTTTGTGTGTACGTGTGTGTGTGTGTGTGTGTGTGTGTGTGTGTCTGTGTAGATGAGTGTGTGTGTGTACTCACTATCTTAAAACTCCGCCTCAGTAAAGGCGAGTTTCCAGGAGGAAGCGAATCGTGACCCTTAAGTCCATCATGGCAATGGAGGGACTGAGCACAATGCTGCAGGCTGCAGAGATGATCGAGGAAGTCACTTTCATGCTCGGACACACACACACACACACACACACACACGGACACACACACACACACACACACACACACACACACACACACACACACACACACACACACACACACACACACACACACACACACACACAGGGACACACACAGGGACACACACAGGGACACACACGGACACACACACACACGGACACACACACACACGGACACACACACACAGGAAAAGCCCACCAGGCTGGACGCAGGAAGGATGCTGAAGGAAAGCACAGAGAGATGGAAACAGGAGTCATTGTGTGGACAGAAGAGGAAAGTATTTTACTTCATTGTATGTTTGAATCTAGTTCATTGTAAAAGCAGTGCAATACTAGATTTTGTGGATTCTATTGTACAAGGTACACCCAGGTTTCCACAAGTTAAATTTAAGACTAGTTAAGACTTTTTTTAACACCATTTAGAATGAAATTTAATATTAATTTCATGAACATACTGGCAAAAGTATATAGGATATAAAGGAATATCAGAATAAATTTTAGGCAAAATAATTGTTTACTAAATACTTGAACTTAATACATTTTATTGTAGTACTCGATACATACATGCTTTGTGACGAAACAACGATGGGGTTAATCTTATGAAAGGACAATACAAATGTTGGACCTTTGTGAACGAAATATAAGACTTATAGGGACTTCATTTTCAAATATTGTATTTAAGACATTTTTAAGACTTTTAAGACCCTGCGGGTAACCTGATTGTAAGAAACCTCTCCTAATTAATAATCCTTCTAATAAATGACAATTCAAGTGAAATGTTACCCATTTAAATGTATGATTTAGGGAAGTTGTTCATGCATTCAATGGCTGAATAATACACAACATACATGAACAGAAACCTCTACTTAAGTAGCACAAAGCAGTCCAGGCTCCGACTACACTCACATAAATACATGTGATGGAATATCCCTTTAAGATGGTCAAAACCTTCAAAGCATTATTTTGTAAGAGTAGGTATTTCTTTTCTCCCCCCCCCCCCCCGAACGGTGGATAGCTCGGTTTGGAACTGAGCTCACGATGACATGTTTTCTAAATCCTCGGCACTCCCTCGACACAGTTTGGAGGAGAAGTCTGCACAGAGGAATGAAAAGAAAGAGAGACAGTGTATGTGAGTGTGGTCGAGGCAGCCGGTGGGAGATTAGCAAGAATGATCCTTCGCCGACTGGCCAATCTGTTCAGCCGGGGCCTTCGAAATTCACGCAGACGGTGAGAGTAGTGACACCAACTGCTGCGACAGAAAGGGAGAGTGCGCAGGAACTTCCATGGCATGCCGCCCCGTCACGTGACCGGTCCCCGACTTGGTCCCCGTCCCTCCATCTGTTTTTTTCTTCTTCTTTCCTCCTCTGTCTTTACCCTCACCCCTTCCGCCGCTGTAATCGTTGGTTCCTCCCCTCGCACACGTGGCCTTTGAGAGAATCTCTAGAGAATTATGGACATGATGCTTTCCTGCTGGTTTGAAATTTCGGGGGGTTTCAACCTGGACCTTTTTTCCTTATGTTTTTGTGTGTAAGTGACTGATCGGAACAACAATCTTTGAAATTGGTCCAGCATTAAGCGAGAACGCTGCAGTCGGCAGTCGCAAACCGGGCTGCAAGGTAACCCTATATTCGTCCACTAAAAGTTCTGTTTTTGCCGCTGACAGACTCAGATTAATATTCTAAGTGTCTGACAACATTATGGAAAGGATTACTACAGAGATAGACCTCTTTGAGACCTTTCTGTTTAACCAGAAACAGCTCTGAGGTCACTAGCGATAAACCCACCAGACAGACTCCATTTAAAAAAACTATAATTTTAGTGTGTATAGAGCAAACATATTTTCACATGTAAATTGGTAAACTGTGTTTATTTCAACCAAAACCAAGAAAAGGTTGAAAAAGTGGAAATACGACCCAATAGTTTTATTTAGTTTCTGCTGACTTTGAATGAAGTGTATTTTATGATGTTAAAATGACTGTTTATATACATGGAGTCTGGTGGGTTTAGCGATCGCGATTTGGCGGATGTTTTTAGGTTTAAAAAAAGGATCTTACTCTTTAACAGAAAGGTCGACCTCCTTAGAAATCCTTTCCATAATGTTGTCAGACACTTAGAATATTAATCCGAGTCTGTCAGCAGCAAAACAAGAACTTGTGTGGACGTAAATTGAAGGTGCGCAATTGCCCAATAACTTACATTGTACTTTTGCAAAATTCTGAATAAAAAAAAAACCTGTCAGACAGATTCCATACATTATCCTACATTAAGTTAGTGCTAAAAGCTGGAGAAAATTGGAGATTTTAAAGTCTCCAACTGAGCCGTAAAAATAATTCCCAGTGGCTTAGGCCTGGTGGGGAGGCAATTTAGGCCCAGTGGGCCACAAGGCTTGCAATACACTGGGGGAAACCCTGAGTTTATGGTACATATACCCGTAAAAACATACTGTGTGTAAAACTACAATAACTCTCTTTAAAACCTATAAATGCTCTAGTACATCAACAGCCACTAAAGCACAGGAGCAGGACCAAAATGTGTCCACTAATCAGGCCGGGGTTAAACGTTCCCCTCCCTCCTGTGAACTCTAATCTCAGATGATCCCGATAGAGCCTCCACACTCTGACTCCGTATTCATTCAGTGATTCGCTCCGTGTTAAATGAAGACAGTGTCGGCTCCACAGAATCCATATGGAATACAAAAAAAGTAAATGATTCAGCACAGATAAAAAACTGTAAGACAACAACCATAATTGCATTTCGATGTCAAGCCTCTTTGCGCGGCTTTCATATCCCGGATCATTTGCCTGCATCGCTTTGGAACAGAACTTGTTTCAAACGGCTGCCTTTTCTCTCCAATATTGTGCTAATGCATTTAATTTAATGTTCGCGCACGCCGTAATTGGTATAATATTGCTCTATAATACATTGAAGGAAACCTTAGCATTAAGCACTAAATTGAAATTTTGAAGCGAACGGTGAAAACGACTGTGGGGGCAAAGAAACCCCATTAAATGTAATTTGTTCTGCATGGCTGTGGGGGTAATGGTTACCGAGACACTCCTTTATTAAGTCGAATAGGTAGGGAGGTAGCCTCAGATTTGCTCTGTCTCACACACACGCGCACATGCACACACCCACCGACACACACGTTATACTGTCGACACACTGTTAGTGAAGGTATTCAGCAAGGTGTAAGCTGTCGCCTGCTGTTATTCCAGCCACAAAGGGAGCTTTGAGCAGACACTGGAGGATTGCCGAACACACACACACACACACAGGACACAGCACACACACACACACACACACACACACACACAGAGCGTGCACACACACACACACACACACACACACACACTAGACACAGCGTGCACACACATTAGACACAACACACACACAAACACAGCATGCGCACACACATTAGACACAGACACACAGACACACACACACACAGACACACACACACCTTATTCTTGTCCCTTTACACCACTTGTATATCCAGGGTGAGGCGGATACCGTGGAGACCGATTGCAGAAAGAGGAGAAAGAGGAAAGGAAGGAAGAGGAGGAGAACAAGTAGAAAGGATGGGGAGTAGAAAAGAAAAACAGAGAAGGGAGGGAGAGGGGAAGAAAAGGTAGCATGGAGAGCGTAAACAGAAGATGAGTAGAATGAGGTAGAAGAGGCAGATGGGACGATAAAAGGAAAGCTAGGATGAGTGAGAGCAGAAGAGGAAGAAAAGGGAAGAAGAGGCGGATGAGGGGGAGAAAGATAAAGATGGAGAAAATGGGGAAGGGGATGGGAGGAAGAGGAAGGTGTAGACACAAAGGCAGAGTATGATGAGAGGAGGAGGGATACGGAAGAGAGGAGGGGGAGGAAGAAGGAAAGGGATTAGAGAGAAGAGGAGGAAGTGGCAAGAGAGGATAGATATGAAGTGGGGGCTTGAGGAAGAAGAAAAGAAGAGGATGAAGGGAGGAGAAAGAGGGGGGGTAGGTGAACAGGGGGACGAAGAGAGCAAAAAGAAGAAGTAGACCGGAAGAGGAAGAAAGGAAAGATGTCAAAAGAAGGGAACAAAGGAAGGCCATGAAAGGGGAGAGAAAAGGAAAAGAACAAAGGGAAGGGAGGAAAAAAAGGAATAAGGAGGCCAAAGAAAAAGAGATAGAAGAGGTGAAATAGGAAGGAAGGAAGAGGGGAAAGAGGGGAAAGAGAGGGTGAAGAAGATTGAAAGGGTGAAAAGGAGTTCTAGAGAAGGTGAAGAGGCAGGAGAGGAGAGGAGAGGGGGAAGAGGCGGAGGTCCCAGCGGAGGACGGGAGATCAAACACGGACTCTAAGTCAAACTCCACCGAGAGATCTTTAAAACCTCCTTTGTAATTGGAATTTAAAAAGTTAATACAAAAACGCTCCTTCAGTAAGATGTCTTTAGCAGATAGAAAGGGGGAAAAAAAACACAAGGATGACTCCCGGTGATGTTTAAAGCCATCACTTCCTTTAAAGCTGTGAAATTAAAAGGAGATTGTTCTTCTTTGGTGGAGGGATTTTCAAAAATGTTCACAAAAACAAGCAGACGATTTGTCAGTGAGTTTGGGATGAAACCGTTAATACATAAATACAAGCTAGTGCTCAATACTTAAAGGGCGTTGTTTCCAACCTGAACCACATGTTCCTATGTTCCTGTGTGTCTATGTCTAAGTGACTGATGGGAACAACAATCTTTGACATTGGTCCAGTATTAAGAGAGATCGCTGCAGTCGGCAGTCAGAAAAACAAGCTACAATGTAAGTAAATTATTATTATTATTATTCATTTGTGCAGCTTCTACAAAAGTTATGTTTTTTGCCACTGACATTAAGTGTCTGACAACATTATGGAAAGGATTTCTAAGGAGGTCGACCTTTCTGTTAAAGAGTAAGATCCTTTTTTTAAACATTAAAACATCCGCCAAATTGCGATCGCTAAACCCACCAGACTCCAAGCATAGTAAAACACACTTCATTCAAAGTCAACAGAAACAAAATAAAACCATGAAAAGCCGTTTTGGGTCATCTTTCCAGTTTTCCAACCATCACAACTCTAGTTTTGGTAGAAATAAACACATAGTTTAACGATTTACATGTGGAAATATGTTGGCTTTATAGACACTAAAAGTATTGTTTTTTTAAATGGAGTCTGGTGGGTTTAGCGCTAGTAACCGCAGAGCTGTTTCTGGTTAAACAGAAAGGTCTCAAAGAAGTTTTAAAGGTCTATCTCTGTAGGGATCCTTTCCGTAATGTTGTCAGACACTTAGAATAATAATCTGAGCCTGTCAGCGGCAAAAACAGCACTTTTAGTGCACAGAATTGACGATGCACATTTGCCCCATAGGGTTACATCACATCTGTGGCTGCCGGTTAAAGCGTTCATGCTTAATACTGGACCAATGTCAAAGAGTGTTGTTCCCATCAGTCACTTACACACAAAAACATAGGAAAATAGGGTCCAGGTTGAGAAAAAAACAAAGTGTTTGAGTCAATATTTTTCATGCAGCGGATTTATCGAAGCTGCCAAACAAACGTCCATTTAATATTAACAGTCCTGCTAAAAAATGTTTTTTTATTGTTGGGGTTGGGTTTGTTCTGTCGTGTGGGGGAAGCAGCGTGCAGCAGTGGGAGCTGCAGAGTTTTTTGCTCGGTGGAGGAACAGATGGGAGAAACTCGCCAGGGGAGGATGAATTCCGGTCAAAAAGAAAGGTGACAGCAGAGCGTGACCGCCAACATGTCCGCCACACACTTCTCCCTCTCTGTCTGTATCCTCCTCGCTCCCTCTGTTCTCTTGCACTGCAGCATCTCCGTCTTTCCTTTTTCCCTAATTTGCCTCTCTTGCCATCCATCTCCATCTCTCTTTCTTGTTTAGGGCTGTGTATCGTTCAAAAATGTACCGGTACCGATACCAATACTGTGACTTTGATACCGGTTCCTCAACGATACTTTCGTCGATACCAATTTTATAAAATCCCTTAAAAAAAATTACAACACTATGGCACAAATCTTTTTTTATGTATTTTCTAGCTCCCACTACGTGAGCCCCATCTCTGTGTAACGCAGAGTTCTTCCTGCGTCTCTCTACGAAGTGTAACATTAGACAGCCAATCACAGACATTATTAGATCTTGGTAGAAGCGTGCTGCGTACTTATCTCTGACATTTATGAGATTTACTCCTTAGGGATTGAAATGTAGTACTGAATGATGAGGAATTTTTCCATACTATAGAGACATATTTAGAATTTATAGTGAAAAGGCAATTCGGTCGGTGCCTAAAAAGTATTGCATTCGGTATCCAGCCCTACTCTTGTATCTCCATCCTCTCCTCACTCGTTCCTCATCTTTCTTAATTCTCTATCCGTTTTTTTCACCCATCAGATCACCATCACCCGGGTGTTCAGAGCCTTTACACTCCATCATGTGTGATGGGAGGGGTTTGGGAGGGAGAGATGGAGTGAGGGAGATTGAATATACGCTGCCAACTGCCCCCATGTTAACCACTGAGATCTTGATAAGTAACAGGGGAATGCCATATATATATATATATATATATATATATATATATATATATATATATATATATATAAATAAATGTGTCTGTTAGGGATATTTGGCTCAGGGATACTTTCAATATTTGCACAGGCCTTTATTTTAAGTGCGCAGTTCACCAGAATGTGTCTTGTTCCATATGAAACTGTCTGAGCTTTTCTTTTTCTGGTCATTTCTGATGAAGTTGGCCAGTTTCCAAACTCCTGAAAGTCAGATTTGCGAGGCTCTTTTTGGTTTTTCCCTTTTCAGCTGCCCCTGGTCAAAAAACAAACAAAAAAACGCACTGAACCCCCTCCCCACTCCTAGAAAGCGGCGTAACTGTGGGCGATTCGGAGCCGATGCAGACCAGAGACGTGACTTCTTCACCCGGAGAGGTTTGTGGAAGGTGGATCATTAACAGTGAAAGACTGAACAGGAAAAACTTTGAAGCAGTCCAACATTTAAATGATGATAAAAAATAAATTCTTCACAATGAAAGAAAGAAGTTTAACTGACCACCGTCCGACTTTTCTAAGAATAATTTGAGTTCTAGTCCAAGAGATTTTTTGATCCTTTAAAAACGAGTGACAGCAACCGCCAATGAAGTGATGAGCAGCATTAAATCAAACATTGTGCTGCTTTTTAAAGGCCATCAGGGCCCCCCCCCGTCTCAGCGAAGAATGAAAAACAAACTGTGTGTGTGTGTGTGTGTCGAGTGGGTGTGTGCCAAAAAACAAAGGACAACTCAAGATGTGTTTGAAGGCTTTTCAAGTCCTGTCGACAGGTGTAGCCTTCATGACAAGTCTGCATCAATCAATTCATTACAGCTTTTTTAGTTTAGTTTTACAGTTTCTATAAATGTGTCTAATTTGAAAATATTTCTTCCAATTAGTGTAATCTGAATGATGAATGAGGGCACTTTTGTATGTTTGTGTACACAATAAAAACTCTACTGTAGGAAAGAACTGTATAGACCTTCTGTATTAACCGGGTTTTTTTATCCTGAAAATTGCATTTACATAAACTATAAACAGAGGTTCTGCAGGTTTCACCAAGTCAAATTTAAGACTTTTTGAGACCTTTATGACCATTATGAGTGAAATTTAAGCCCTTTATCACAGCATCAACCAAGCCCTAAAATCCTTTTTTTTGTATGTCTAAACTTGCACGTCCCCAAAGCTGAAGAATAAAATCTGTTTTATGTCTGAAAGAGACTCGCGACAATAACATGAAAGCTGATTGTCTCATTTGTAGTAATACAGCGAATTATATTTGTTCTAGCGGAATGAAAAAGATGAGCGTTAGAGGTAGCGTTGCATTCAAGTAGGAAAACTAAGACCTATTGGCAATAATTTAAGAGCTAAAACACAATACTTCAGCGAACTAAAGACTTTTTAAGGCCTAACATTTTGATTTAGATATTTTAGACCCCGCGAAAACCCTGAGAAATATGTAGAATGCACAGCATCCTAAATTTTATTTTAACAATGCTGTACTTGTGTGTGTTTCTACACATATGATCCTGACATGTTATTCTCTTTACCTAAACAAGCACAAATTCGCAATATCTACAACCACACGCACACAAATTTGCAACCTTTTACCCCCAACACAACACAATTACTATGTGTGCATCCAAATGCACATGTAACTCAGGTAATGTTCCCAAAA
>NC_053135.1:19160888-19238388 GCF_010015445.1 Perca fluviatilis | reverse complement strand
TTATTGGTGAGCAGATATATTGTGCATATTTAGGGCCTGAGCGCCGACAGCGGCGAAGGCCCTATTGAAACTGAAGGAATTCTTCCTTTCCTTTCTTCCGGCAAATGAATCTTGCTGGAAGATGAGGGGCTTAACATATTGAGGGGCTTAACATATTCAAAAACTCTCCAAAATGGGCGGTTGCATCAATTCTGGTGAAAATGTACGTATTTTAAGGGTTTCGGGAATAGGCGCACAAAAATGGCTCGCTAGCAGTACGTTTAACATAGACTCATGAAACTTGGTACACATATGTAGCATGTCAACACGTACAGAAAAGCTCATTGGAGCCATACCCTAAACCCAACAGGAAGTCCGCCATTTTGAATTGAAAGTTAGAAATTAGTGCGATTTTGGCCATTTCCTAGAGATTTCATCCGATCAACTTCAAATTCGGTCTGTTCCATCTTAAGACCTTAATTCAATTCAATTCAATTTTATTTATAGTATCAAATCATAACAGAGTTATCTCGAGACACTTTACAGATAGAGTAGGTCTAGACCACACTCTATAATTTCCAAAACCCCAACAATTACAGTAATTCCCTCAAGAGCAAGCATTAGCAGTGGCTATTGCAACAGTGGCGAGGAAAAACTCCCTTTTAGGAAGAAACCTCGGCAGACCCAGACTCTTGGTAGGTGGTGTCTGACGGGGCCGGTTGGGGGTGTGATGAACAGTTGTGATAATAGTCACATTAAAGATAATGGAACAGTGACTTAGAGATGAAATTATTAAAAGAAAAACTTTTCGTCATAGGGCGTGGCGGCCATTTTGTGCAATTCGCCATCGAAACAGAAGTGGCTGTAACTTGAGTGTACGTTGTCCAACTGGCCTGAAACTTTTCAGGATTCATAAGAGTCCAACCCTGAGGACAAATAAAGGCCGATATTTACTTAGTCATAGCGCCCCCTAGTGGCAACAGGAAGTAGGCCTAAAAGTCAAGGTGCTATACTTTAACGAACTCCTCCTAGAGATTTCATCAGATCGACTACAAATTCCGTCTGTGTCATCTAAAGACCTTTCACGATGAAAATGTATTAAAAGCAAAACTTTTTGTCCAACAGTGTGTGGCATGGCGGCCATTTTGAGCATTTATCGATGAATGAAGAAGTTGTTGTAACTTTAGTGTACATTTTTCAAAATTTCTCACAATTGACAAGAGTCCAGGCCTGAGGACATTTTAGGCAGAAATTGACTTTTGGTCATAGCACCCCCCTCCCCCCCCCACTGGAAACAGGAAATCAGCCTTAAATGACAAACATCAAACAATTTACAGTACATGAAACTGATCCTGAGATGCAACGTTTGTCTTGGTGTCCTTAAGCAGGGCCTTTAAACTGCCTTTAAACCAAGTATTGAAATCTTTCCATTAGCAAAAGCGATTTTTTTTTTAGGTTATATTTTGTTCCAGAATGGTTTTATGGAACTATATCTAATCATGTAACGTTTGAGTTCAGCTCTTTGTAGGAGAATTTAACAGTGCCGCAAACTTTTAAAAGGTCTGTAATGTCATGATATCTCTGATTGGATTGTTTCTTCTATGTTGTTCTTTGTTCTGTATTGTCTGATGTTTCATCTCTTTTTCATATGGGGGGAGGGGGGTGGAATAAACCCTTTGGCTTTCTTCCTTCCCTGCACAAATCCACTTAGCTTTATTGTTTTATGTCTGTCACTGTGATGTTTTAATTTTTGCAAACAAATTATGGTTATGATTTCCCTCTTGGTTTGGTTTAGCGACACCTGTGGCGACGGTTGGAAACAGCAGCGAGCGTGGTTCTCCAAAATACACAACATACACTATTAAATGAAGTTAACTGTTCACACAGTGCAGTAAAATGAGCTACTTAACCCTTGTGTTGACTTCGGGTCAAATTGACCAGTTTAAAAAAAAATTTTATATCATAAAATATGGGATGTAGAAATAACTGCTGAAAATGTGTAGAAGAAAAAATTTACAATTTAAAACGTTGGAAAAAAGAAAAAAACAAAAAAGAAATGTTTTCAAGGTTGACGGGAAGACAACACAAGGGTTAACTTAGCTGGATGCATGCTTAAACCCCGCCATTCGGTCCCAAAACGCCCAGTTAGAGAAGAAATGCCGAGAACATATTCTTTGTAAATCTTTCACCGAAAGAAACAAGCAGGTCAGCCTTGATGCACGATCCAAATTTTCTTTAAAACTTGCCATTTTCAGCATGTAATGTTGCTCAGAGGTTCCGGTTAATGTTCATCCATTCGACCGGAGTTTAAAGTAAACACAAAGAAAGCAGAAAGTGAGGGACATCTGGCCGGAACTATCCTGTACCCGAACCGTTGTTGACCCAGACTCTGTTAGACGTGACACATGTCAACCACTGGGGGGGGGGGGCAGCGAGCGCGTCTCAAGCAGCTACTCACAAATGTTAAAGAAGAGGAACAACAATCTGTATACAGCGCAGCCAAACCAGCTGTTGGCTGAGAGGATTTATCACGTCACATTGTTTGAATGAAGGCGACTACAGCAGACGGTCAACAACCATAGACAGTATATAATGGACCAATAGACCCCGTGTCTCTGGACGGAGACCAGTGAAGGATATTAGAAGCACTTTTCCGGTGATGGCCAGCTTTACTGCGCAGCCTCCAACTGACAGAGACAGCGTAAATGTGAAGTGAGCAACGTGTCTGAAAGTTGTAAGTCTTCTGGTAGCTGTGCCGAGAGAAATCTCAATCATTCCCAATCTTACAGAGACGGAGAGCGTAGGTATATGTAAGGAGATAACATAGGCACAGGCTAATTATTGCTAACTAACATGCTAGTTAACATTCGTAATTAAACCTAAACAGCTAACGTAAGTCCAAACTGCCTGCGAGCTTCTCCTGTACTATACGGTAATTCCTCTACTGTGTGACAGTAAGTCACGTGGTTATGACATAATCGTTAGCCTATTTTTACAAAAGCGTCTGCTACGGAGCCATAACGTGAGGTACAAGGTAATGGAGCCTTTTATACGTTGTTGTGTTTCTTTAGAACTAAACAACGGACAAATCGAGTCTTTAAACGCTTCGGATGTAACGTTATTCTCAGTCAAGTGACGTAAAAAAAAAATGGCAGTCAGCGGAATGCTAACAGGAGGTGATGGCCAGTTAGCAACAAAATGGCGCCATGATGGCTCGAGTTCTGAAGCGAAGCTTACCCCCTTGTCAACAACGCCCTGCAAACCCGCAAGACAGAGAGACAATAACACAACACACTGAAAGGCTATTGTGGTAAAAAAAAATAATATCTACAAAGTATCCAAATAGGCTTTGATAAGCTGAAAACTACTTCAGAACTGCAGTCAGTTCCTTGAAGAACTTGAACAAGGAACCACCAACATTTGGAATAGAAATCTCATTTGTCTTCTAACAAGAAACGCCAAAACATCGCTGGAAACCACAGAACCTCCGTTTTAAAATTAATGTCCCGCTCAGGGAGCTATACGCAACACACAAGCAGTTGTTCTGCAGGATCAGAAACCTTTTGCAATGGCGGAATCGGCGGCCATAGCCGTGTTTTTCTAGAGGATGGAAAGGAGCAAGAATCTCGGCAGCACAGTGTCATCCACTAAAATGGAGATGGAGGAGGAATGGAGAGAAAGGCAAAGACAAGTTCGACCGGATATTCAATGTGGCATCACATATGGGACACATAAGCTCCATTCTTTATAGCCTCTGTGTGTTTGTGTGTGTGCGCGCGTGCGTGTGTGTGTGTGTGTGTGTGTGTGTGTGTTTCAAAGTAAGATTCCTGGTGCATTTGAAGGTATGCAAAGCTGGCGACATGTGTAGCCATCATAAGGTCTGTGTCTATCTGTGTTTCATTTTCGGGGGGGTGGAGAGGTTGTGGCAAAGAGAATGACAGCCGTTTGGAGTGTATATTTGTGTGTGTGGGGGGGGAGGAGGAGGGGTCTGAGGGTGCCACAGGTTTGAGGCAGATGGGCTCTGTGTCAGCCATGACAGGCGGCCAGGCTTCCTCTTGTACATTCTTGGAACACACACACACACACACACACACACACACACACACACACAC
Source organism: Perca fluviatilis (assembly GCF_010015445.1). Classification (NCBI taxonomy): domain Eukaryota; kingdom Metazoa; phylum Chordata; class Actinopteri; order Perciformes; family Percidae; genus Perca; species Perca fluviatilis. The sequence continues at coordinate 19,234,297 of NC_053135.1, read as the reverse complement.
ACACACACACACACACACACACACACAACACACACACACACACACACACACACACACACACTTCTCTGATCAGGTAAATCTGGAAAGTTCTGGGGGATAAATTCCGCCCGAGGCTGTGAGTTTTGTGACTCGGCCCCATCTGTCACAGATCTTCGGCAGCCTCGGCTGCCAGGAGGGACCACACCTCCTCCTCCACCGCCGCCGCCACCTCCTGCTCCTCCTCTTCCTCTCTGAGAGAGAGGGAGAAAAACAGAGTGGAGGTGCAGGGGGGAGTTGCGTTGCTTTTGCAGTGATTAAATACGTAAAGATTACAGTCCGGTATTTGTCATTTGTCGAGTGGTGTTTACCTGTGTTGCTCTGCTGCATGCACAGAAAGCAGTCAAGGTGCTAACTCCATTTGAAAATATCAGCCAATGAAATCTAAATCCCTCCGTACTGTAACCGCTCAGCTTTCAGGAGCTTTCTGAGGTCAAATAATTGATTATTATGGCCAAAGGGTCTGGGGGGGCATCATACTCATGACAAAGTTATTATGTGATTGTTATGTGATTAAGTTTGTTTCTTGAGATGAAGTCATTAAGTGTCAATGACATCACAGTTTGTCTTTTTCTAAGTACATTTCTGCAGCATGACACAAAAACAATATAACGTTTCCACACGATGTATTAAGAATCTGTCAAAACGGAAGAAAATAACTTTGCAGGGATTTTATATCAACGATCAACAATCCAATCACAACTAACATCGCGGCACATAGTCCTCCTAACAATCTGGAACAGCATGTTTAAATGAAGGCTAAATCATTTCTTAAGAACACCACGAAGGATGACACAAAACACAGCTACACTGTACCTAACATATGGCCACATAAAGGTGTTCATATAAAAATACCATATTTGAAATGTGTTTTCACTCCTATCAATCTAGAAGGTAACAGCTAACAAGCTAATAGGTTTAGCATCCTATGGATGCTTGTCTTCTTTCCTAACAAGTCTTCACAGCCGGATTTTATCGAGCTGCAAGTATAGATGGAACGCAACAATTCAATATGATCATTTATTGTCTTTCAATGGAATCATATCTAATGAAATCATATATGGAGATATCGTGATATACAATCACGTTATATTATACAATATATTATCACAAAATTGATAAGCACATACTGACTCCATTTTCTCAGAAAATCTGTTGTGAAACATTTTGAGGGAATATCATTGTAAGAATTGCAGATTTGTTTCAACATCACACTGTTTTTGTGCACACATGTAGACATAGTCAGTATATATACTTTCACTAGAAACCGTTTGATGATTATTTATGTAAGATCTCATTTTGTGAAAGCACCAATTGTCAACCCTACAATATCGATATTGATGTATTTGGTTAAGAATATCATATCTGATTTTCTTCATACCGCCCAGCCCTAGCTGCAAGGTGAACTTTGTACACGTTCCATTTGGAATGACAAGTCTGGGATCTGTTCAATGAAAACACCACAGATGTCACCAAAACAGACTAAGAGAAACAGACAATGAAAGCTATAAAGAGCATGTGAATGACCACTGCTAATCAGCTACATATCGGCAGCAAAAAACCATGGCAACCACAAGGTTAGCCTCCTGTTGTAGAGTTAACTTATCCTGTTGTCCTCGGGTCTAATCTGACCCATTTTCAACAAGTTTCTATATCAGAAATGTGGGTTTCTTTCAACCAAATTTTTTAACTAAAGAACGTGGATGGTTCCATACAACGCTCTTCACAAGTTAAATAAATGATCAGTTCAATACTTTCACTGAATTTGGGTGTTTCCTTCAATTTTATAGCATGTACAGAAAAATTGATAATAGAATGTTGAAAAACGTAGGAAAAAAAATGTAAAAAAAGCATAAATCTGAAAAGCTGACAAAAAATTTCGAAAAAAGTGAAGAAAAAAAATCTGGAAAATCTTCAAAAACATCAGGAAAAGTGACAAAAACATGGGAAAAGCTTAAAAAAACTAAAAAAACCAGAAACAAACAGTGTTCAACAGGGGAAGACAACACAATGGTTAACTTATCCAACACAAACATTTGTGTCCTGACAAAGCCCTCCGAGCAGCACAGCGAGGGTTAACAGCGGCTCGGAGGAAATGCCTAATTCATCCTCTCTGGTTCCTCTCCGAGCTATTTCCTGTTTTACGAGCCCTGCCTTAGCACCGCCAGATCAGCGAGCACAAATCATCTCAATATAGACTGACTTTTTTTTGTTCAGCTGATGCTTTTATATAGAAAAAGATCTAATGTGCGCAGCAGAGGAAGGAGCGAAAATTCCACAAAATGTCGAGATTACGAGGAGCCAGCGGTGAGGAGGTCAAAGGTCAGAGTCGTAGTGTTCGGGGACATGCATGTACGAAGCAATCCTGTAACTCCTGTATGTTATAAATTATGGAGTGTGGCAGAGGTGATGAACATTAAAGCTAATGTTGCTCTGCGTCTGCTGGAGTTGTATATAGGCAACTTTGCTATAAGCTCAACACAGTGGCGCCGGCAGCCGTAATCCTGTACACACTGTACGTACATTTTTTTCTGTGAGACGTACAACGCATCTAATGATAACAATGTGTAAATGTGAAAAGAAGCAGCAGCCGACAGTAGACAGTTCTGCTCTCTGCTCTGTTCACAGTCTTCATTTTCTCAGTAATTATACGTTATTTCACCAACAACCCATCCACTATTAATCCCAACGTTCATGTTTATGACTCGGCCCGTAGATAAACTGGTTGCTGGACGCTGAGTAGCCTATCGCTGAACACACGGACGGAGCATGGTGTTTGATTCGTGCGTGTTAACATGAGCATGAACACTGCGGTTATGAGGCTTATCTCGTTGTTGATCATATTTAGGATATGATGTTTACACACAGAGAAATCAGGTTATTCATATCTCCCTACAGGCTCACTGACACCTGTCCTTTCTCCCACGCTCTCTCCCTCCCTCACTCTTCTCATACACATTGAATATTATAAAAACAGCTGATTTCTGGCGCAGTAAACCGCTTCTTTTTGTGCGTACAATGAATTTGAATCGACTCGGAGACGGAGGTCTCTGGTCGGGCAGCGGTCCAGACTAGGTTGGCCATGAAAGGGGCATCCGCAGCCCCCCGCCATCCCATATCCGTCTTTGCGAAAGGGATAAAAAGGCGCACAGGAAACAAAATTGGAAAAAAAATGACTCCGCCAAATCACAGACATGTCAATTTACACGGGACTAATATCCACGGGATCAAAATCAGAGACAACCTCCGCAATTATTATAAATGACCTGAGGTCAACAGGTAATACTATTCCCATGCGAATAGTGTTAGTGTGGGTAAAGGCAAATAATAGAACAGTCTGTTCATCACTCTACTGTAACGCAGGCTTTAAAACAAGGAAAAGGCAACACTTGCCATATTACGATATCCAACATTTAAGACGATTTCTCGTCTCATAACAAGATATCGGTTTATATTGATATGTTGCCCAGCCTTACGCCTTACTGAACTTGACAACACATTTTGGTTTCCTTAAGCTGCTTTTGAAAGGTTTAAATGAGCCAGATAGTTGTGGCCTTTTGTGGTCTCTGCAGAGCAGCATGTTCTCTTTACACTGAAGCTGCTACATTCAAAATGACCAGAATTGGAGTTGTGAGGTTTATCACAGAAAAGTGGGGGAGGGAAACAAGACAGTGGTGGATGTCTCAGTTTTTGGAAGAAAACTCTGCAAACGTTCCTTGGAGTGGATGCGATGAGGAGATAATGAAACAGACGGGAGGTTTTACACGCGACCAAAAATCTGCCAACAGGAGCCAAGCAAAAGCAAAAAAAACTACAGCAGAGGCCAGGAGAAGAAGAAGAAGAAGAAAACACAGGCCTCTTTCAAATCATAAAAAAATAAATAAATCAAACAATTAAAACAAATTATTGGAGAAAAGGCGGAGGAGTAAAACCCTTTTTTTTCTTCTTCTTTTCAAACAAACTAACTGATGAAGAAAGTCTGGGGGTTGTTGAGGACAAATCTCACTAAGAAAAGTGAAGAAAAAAAAGTGCACCTTATGAAACATATGGACATTTGGCACATTTTTTTGGCATGCGCTTAATAGTTCCACTCCGAAAGTCAGATTCTGTGGTTTTGAAGCGCTGCCGCTGCATATGGAAGTGTTAAAAGTTTTTGTCACCTTTAATTGACATCATATTGCGTCGATTGAACTTTGAAAAAGTCGTGGTAAACACTTTTCCCCCACCGGTACGCATCGACCCGTGTGGGGAAAAGCCTCCCTGTCGCTGCTGCGTTCTGGTGTTGGACGAGAAGCTGTTTAACAGTTTCAGCCAGGAAGGTTCTCGTCTTTTTCTGGTTCGTCTGTGAAGAGAGTAGCTCGCGGTAATGCAGGGAGTTTGTGTGAAAGAAAGGAGAAGCTAAGTGCACTGAAACGGCATACGACATCAAAATTAGGACTGTGTGAAATGGAATAAGTTATCAAAACTCGCTCAAAATGAGGTAGGTTGACTCTCCCTTCTGGGCTCGACGCAGAGCTTTGTAAAAACACAAGATGAGGGATGTAAAAACTGTTTGTTAGGAGCCGGCTCTCCCTTGGACATTGGTTTTTCAAAACGAGGGGGTGTGGGCGGAGTGACGAGACACATGATTGATTAATGACTTACTTTTCCACTTAAAGGCCACAGCTACTTTTTGCTCGTGTTCATTTAACTTTAATTTATGGAGGGAACGCTAAGGTAAGGCTGGATCGGCGCGCGTCAGCTCACTCTGGAGACAAGGTTGGTGTCAGGAGAGCCTCGGTTGTCTTGGTAGGGAAGTGTGTGTGCGTGTGTGTGTGTGAAAGAGAGAGAGAGAGAGAGAGAGAGAGAGAGAGAGAGAGAGAGAGAGAGAGAGTGTGTGTGTGTAAGCCTTCTGACTGCACGTATGAGGCTGCGTCATTAATAATGCACTCCATCTAAAAAGGGAAGGCTCTCCAATTAATGCACAGACAAAATGGAAAATGTACAAAAACACAACTTTGCACACAGCAAAATTCTCTTTTTTTGGTCCCTTCTCGCCGCCCTGTTGTGCACAAGTACTCCGTATCACCTCAAGAAAGTCCAAGAAAGAAGCAAAAATCTGTTTTGTTTGGAGCCTTTTTAAGCACCAGTGTGCTACATTCTGCTCTGTTGTGTTTTAAATCCAGTTTGCGCAAGTCTAGTGTTTATTTTAAAAGTTTAGCATACCAGACTACCTATAAGAAGTCTCACTTAAAAAAAAAAAAAACTCCTTCCATTCCTCATTTTGATCCCATTCTGCTTTTTGCACATTGCCATTTGTTGTTTTTCTGCAACTTTTTACATTTTTGTGATGGTGCTCTCTGCACCCCGAGTTGCTTGAAAATTAGATTTTCCAAATGTCAGAGGGATTATTTGGTTAATTAAAGGTTAAAGACGTGAAAAAAGCAAGTTGTTTTTGGTTTCTTATTCTCATATCCGAAAGAGAGAAATATCATCCTTATGCTTTTCTTTCTTTTTTGTCATGACATTATTAAATGTGTTTATTGTCTTGTGTTACTTTGGTAATACAAAAACATTTGATTCTGGGAAACAAGAGAAAAAATAAATAAATAAAAGAAAATGTATGAACTTGAAAGGAGACAAAATGAGCCCCATTTGCTGCTTTAAGATGTCAGAAAGAGGAGTATATGTGATGACATGTGGAGTGTGGCTGTTATTAGGACTAGTTCCAACAACCTGACAAGTTATTTAGGTATGCATGGCTTACTTTTCCTCTTCATAAAATTCACATTCACTTATTTGCACGTAGTACCTGAACATGTGTTAGTGAACTTCCTCGTCTCTGCTAAAAGCCCTCGGCTCTGCTCAGGTGTGTGTATCCAACTCGGCTGCGGGGGAACAAAATACAAATGCATATTTTATGGAACAAAAACCTCAAAGCCAAACCTAGATATTAGTCACTTTAGTAATTAAAAATGTATATTGCTCTGTGCCGTCTCACGTTGTGCATTATTAACGACAGATTTTTTTTTTTTCTTCTTCCCCTCCTCCTCCTCTTCTTCTCAAACTTACATCGGCTCAAAAGGATTTTTAATGCAAAACACTCCCTCGGAATGACTGTGTGCACTTTGCTCGACTCCTCCGGGTGAATTAGCAGACTTGTAGCAGAGGAGGAAAAACACGGTGAATTTGTATTGGCAGGAGTTCCTGCACAGGTGCCTCAGACAGGGTGTGCTGGAAGTACGGCAGAGAACATTTGTTGGAGGGGAAAAGGCTGCCGATAGTGAAACACGGGGGAGTACATGATATACCTGGGCTGTAACACTAACGACAAGTAGTATCATTACTAGGGGTCGACCAATTATCGACCCTGGCCGACTATAGGAGCCGATATTTGGCAATTTTGCAGATTATCTGTATCAGCGTTTTATTTGATTACCAATACAGTTAATTCATTAAAAAGGCCGCTACTTTGACTCCGCTACAGCTCTGTAAGCAGTCTGCCACACCTGCAAGCAAAGTCCCCAAACGGTAATTTTATCTTCGTAAAACACACTTCATTCAAAGTCGACAGACACAAAATAAAACCACTACAACGAAAGGCTACTATATAAATCTAATTATTTCATAACAGTGGGTAATACGTATCTTTACTGTGGATATTCAAAACTAGAAAGTATGGAATTACAAGCCGCTAATTTCTTCAAAAGACGACCAATTATGAATCAAAGTGAGCCGAGCAGCACAGATGCTGGCAGTGATTACACTTAAAACACACACACACACACACACACACACACACACACACACACACACACACACACACACACACCGTGAGTGATATACATGTACTGCCTGTGAATGCACGTGCATGAAAACACACAGCAGTTGGTTTGGTAGCAGACCCTTTCATAGCGTCACATAAAGTTTACACTGCCTAATCTATTACCCTCTAAATGGGATTTTAATTGAATTGGCGTCAAAACGACAAACAATGACGCCTCTGTTGCAATTAATAAAATCACAGTGCGGAATCTATGAGGCTTGATATGAACCTCCATTCAAATCAAGTTCATTAATGTAAATGCAAGCCATTCAAAGAGGCTCCCAATTTTTCAATCGCACCCCACCACCCCCCCCCTTCTTGATGGTTTGATTTTTGAAAAGGAGGCCCGAAAACAGAGAAAGAGAGGGAGATCAGATGGCGTGGTTTTGTTCTGATAAAGATGAAAGGAGGATGACACCTTTATTTTGCAGCATTATGGATAGAGTTGGCAAGTTAATATAAGATAATTGAGTATTATAGATGCATAGAGACGGAAAAAATACCCATAAATACAGAAAATAAATGGATGAAAACCTCCAAAAAAAGTATTCTTAAAAAATACCACATTACAGATTACCGGTTCTAAACTCGAGAGAGAGCTGAACAAGCAGTCATGTCTATCAATATTGAGAAAGACCATTACTCTTTTTTTACAAAGCGGCTACACTGTTTTTTTGTGTTGTTTTTTTAAATGAGAGCCTTCTGCTACCAGTGGCTGAGTAAATACAATGAGGTGATTAAAAGGGGGGAATGCTTTAAGCGCGGCGCTAATTAAATGGGTATGCTAATGCTGTCATACTTAGCAGATGGAAGAAGAATTACTTAAGTGTAATGCACATGTTATGGTATTTTCGACATGACATGGAGGCTCTCGTGGGATCGCTTGCTGCCGTCACGTCGTGTTTCACAACTACTCCACACACACACACACACACACACACACACACACACACACACACACACACACACACACACACACACACACACACACACACACACACACACACACACACACACACACACACACACCCCTTCAGTGACACCATCTAGCCTGCAAACTTGCAAGTGTGTGACCGTAGCCACTCATATGCATACAGTGACACACACACACACACACACACACACACACACGGTACAGATTTAAATCGTATGTGTTGTTTCAGAGCGCTGTCAGTTATTTTGGTGAGAGGAAGTCACAGTTCAGAGTTGCTTCATGTATGTAGAGATGTAGATGAGTGGAGATGATTTTTAAGTGAAATGGGTGGGGGGGTGGGAGGGATACAGACTTTGGTCCCACTGTCTTTTCTGGCACATTTCATCACAGATTGAAGTTTTAGTTGTACAAACATTTCTATAAACCAGAGCTGCTGGAGAGACAGAAATAATCCGATTGGCTGACTGACTGAAATTCGAGTGAGGGGGGGGGGGCAAGAGCATTGTGTCTGCTGTCCGTCAGAATTTAAAACACATCACACAACTCTTCTCCAGTACACCAGGCATCATTGTGTGCTTTATTCAAACAAACCTATTAAAAAGGGGAAAGAGTCATGCAACTTGTTTCAATTTGGATGGACTTCTATTAAAGCCCACACTGGTCTGCACCTCGTTGTGTGGGCTTTCTCAAACGTACATAGAACTCACTTAAATCATGCAAAAGTGGCAAAAAATGCTTGCTCTTTGATTGGAATTGTTGGGTATTTGTAAATTACAGAGTGTCTCTATCTGTAAAGTGTTTTGAGATTACTCTTGTTATGATTTGATACTATGAATAAAACTTAATTGAGACTGTGTCAGAAAGGTTTGGATCATCTACAGCAGCGCTTCTCAAAGCCCGAACCCGGCCCGTACCTCATGTTATCAGTACAAACCTTACCAAGTTGAACTTTTTCTATTTTGAAATAGACCTAAAACTGTTTGTGACGTTGAATAAATGTCATTCTTTTGTGGAAACGATGAAAAAGGTTAGAAAATGTCGAAAAAAGGCAAAGAAATTGTTGAAAAGCGTAATAAAGAAAGAGATAAATACTTTCAAAGAAAACGGCACAAAAGTCGAGAAAAAAACGTCTTTAAAAAGTGATAAAAACATCCTTTTGCTGCATGTAGGTAAAAGAAAACAAAAAAAAAACGGTACCAGTAACAAATGTCCATGTAACGGTACCCAAATCAGTGCAAAAGGTTGAGCAGGGAAAACAGAGAAGTCAACCTGAATATACACTGCTCAATAAAATAAAGGGAACACTTAAACAACACAATGTAATTCTAAGTCAATCACACTTCTGTGAAATCAAACTGTCCACTTAGGAAGCAACACTGATTGACAATAAATTTCACATGCTGTTGTGCAAATGGAATAGACAACAGGTGGAAATTATAGGCAATTAGCAAGACACCCCCAATAAAGGAGTGGTTCTGCAGGTGGTGACCACAGACCACTTCTCAGTTCCTATGCTTCCTGGCTGATGTTTTGGTCACTTTTGAATGCTGGCGGTGCTTTCACTCTAGTGGTAGCATGAGACGGAGTCTACAACCCACACAAGTGGCTCAGGTAGTGCAGCTCATCCAGGATGGCACATCAATGCGAGCTGTGGCAAGAAGGTTTGCTGTGTCTGTCAGCGTAGTGTCCAGAGAATGGAGGCGCTACCAGGAGACAGGCCAGTACATCAGGAGACGTGGAGGAGGCCGTAGGAGGGCAACAACCCAGCAGCAGGACCGCTACCTCCGCCTTGCAAGGAGGAGCAGGAGGAGCACTGCAAAATGACCTCCAACAGGCCACAAATGTGCGTGTGTCTGCTCAAACGGTCAGAAACAGACTCCATGAGGGTGGTATGAGGGCCTGACATCCACAGGTGGGGGTTGTGCTTACAGCCCAACATCGTGCAGGACTTTTGGCATTTGCCAGAGAACACCAAGATTGGCAAATTCGCCACTGGCGCCCTGTGCTCTTCACAGATGAAAGCAGGTTCACACTGAGCACATGTGACAGATGTGACAGAGTCTGGAGACGCCGTGGAGAACGTTCTGCTGCCTGCAACATCCTCCAGCATGACCGGTTTGGCGCTGGGTCAGTAATGGTGTGGGGTGGCATTTCTTTGGGGTGCCGCACAGCCCTCCATGTGCTCGCCAGAGGTAGCCTGACTGCCATTAGGTACCGAGATGAGATCCTCAGACCCCTTGTTAGACCATATGCTGGTGCAGTTGGCCCTGGGTTCCTCCTAATGCAAGACAATGCTAGACCTCATGTGGCTGGAGTGTGTCAGCAGTTCCTGCAAGAGGAAGGCATTGATGCTATGGACTGGCCCACCCGTTCCCCAGACCTGAATCCAATTGAGCACATCTGGGACATCATGTCTCGCTCCATCCACCAATGCCACGTTGCACCACAGACTGTCCAGGAGTTGGCGGATGCTTTAGTCCAGGTCTGGGACGAGATCCCTCAGGAGACCATCCGCCACCTCATCAGGAGCATGCCCAGGCGTTGTAGGGAGGTCATACAGGCACGTGGAGGCCACACACACTACTGAGCCTCATTTTGACTTGTTTTAAGGACATTACATCAAAGTTGGATCAGCCTGTAGTGTGGTTTTCCACTTTAATTTTGAGTGTGACTCCATATCCAGACCTCCATGGGTTGATAAATTTGATTTCCATTGACATTTTTTGTGTGATTTTGTTGTCAGCACATTCAACTATGTAAACAAAAAAGTATTTAATAAGATTATTTCATTCATTCAGATCTAGGATGTGTTATTTTAGTGTTCCCTTTATTTTTTTGAGCAGTGTATGTTGCTTAAAGTTCAAAGTGAGTTGAAGAAATGGTATTTTGTTATCGCCAATCGTTCCGGACCTCAGACCTGGAATAAAAATCCCATTTGGACCTTTGAGTGACACGTTTTACACTGTAAAAGGTGTTCCTGTTATTTTGTCCACGCCGTGCGCATTGGTTACATCTAGTAGCAGAGTGTGTAAAAGCTTTCTAAACTTGGCTGATGGTGACTTCAGGAAAAAGAAGTCTGGCTACAGATGAGTTATCCTCTTATTAAAAGCAGGTGTTGTTCCTCTATTGCACACAATGTGCAGTCCCTCCATAATACTTCACACAGAAACACACACTGAGTATGTCCAACGTGACGGAGAACAAAGCTCCCAGTCTTGAAAAAAAGAATCAATTGAAAGCTCCCCAAATGGTTGGGGAGAGCCGGGGGCCCATCAGTCTACTTTCAGTCCAAACTCCGAATGCCTTCATTATCGCCGTTCCCTGCCCAGAGACCAGTCCAGTTAGCCCGCCGCCATCACTGCTCATCTACTATATCTGCATGTTTCCCTAATTATGCTCCGTGTTTATTCCCTGAAAGACCAACTTCCAACAGAGATGGCAGGTTTGTGTAATCAAAAGTCTTACTCTCGGGGGTTACCAAAATGCAACCGCCTGTAAATGAAAATTGAATATTTTGGACGCTCATCTGGGGAGACACCATTAGCGTCAAAGAGTTCTGACACATTTGTTTATTCCTGGAGCTTTTCTGAGCTGCTGATGTCAGAGGAAAGCCACAGAGATATGCAAAAGGTAGGATCCTTTTTACAAGTGAAATGAATACTTGTGCGGCCGTTAAGAAAACATGGGGTGAAGAAATATAGTCAAAGCGCAAATGACCATGTTAGCTTCAGAGGAAATACAACTTACACTTTTAACATCATAGGAAGTCTGCAATTTCCCATAGTTATGCAGACGACACACACATTTACATAACGGTATCGCCAGGGGACTACAGTCCAATACAAAAACTGACTAAGTGCATTGAACAAATTAACGACTGGATGTGCCAGAACTTTCTCAAATTAAATGAAGAAAAAACTGAGGTGGTTGTTTTTGGAGCAAAAGTGGAACGATTAAAAGTCAGCGCTCAGCTTTAAACGATAATGTTAAAAACAACACAATGCCTAAAATCTTGGTGCAGTCATGGACTCAGACCTGAATTTTAACAGCCACATTAAGACAATTACAAAGTCAGCCTATTACCATCTTAAAAATATATCAAGGGTCAAAGGACTTATGTCTCAGCAGGATTTGGAAAAAATTGTCCATGCTTTTCTCTTCAGTAGACTTGACTACTGTAACGGTGTCTTTACAGGTCTCCCTAAAAAAATCAATCAGACAGCTGCAGCTGATTCAGAACACTGCTGCTCCAGTCCTCACTAAGACCAAGAAAGTGGATCACATCACTCCAGTTCTGAAGTCTTTACACTGGCTTCCTATCCCTCAAAGAATTGATTTCACAATACTTTTGCTGGTTTATAAATTACTAAATGGTTTAGGGCAGTAATACATTCCTGATCTGCTGCTACACTATGACCCACCCAGACCTCTCAGGTGGTCTGGGACAGGTCTGCTTTCTGTCCCCCGAGTCGGAACTAAACAGGGAGAAGCTTTAGAAGTTTAGTTTTTATGCTCCACATATCTGAAACTAACTCCCAGAAGACTGCAGGTCCACAGCAACTCTCAGTTCTTTTAAATCAAAGCTGAATACCTTTCTTTTTGTTGTTATGTTGCCTTTCTTTAAATAACTGTTCATTTATTATACTGCGCTATAACTTTTATTCTCGTATTTTATGTTTTCAATGTTTTAATTGTTTTTAACCGCTCTTTAATGTTTTATGTAAAGCACTTTGAATTGCCATGTTGCTGAAATGTGCTATACAAATAAAGCTGCCTTGCCTTGAGACAGAGACCAATGTATGCCTTTTTCAAAAAAAAAAAAGACATGATTTTCCAGTCAATAAACATCTTAATAACCCACAAGGTCACAATGCAGGCCACAGTATTTAGGAAGCCACGGAAAAAAGCCCACCGATTATCCAGTTTACGCAAAATTGAGTGCAACTTCTATCAAACCGAGCGCTTTTGTTGTTGACATGAAGATCAAATTGGGTAAACGGTGTTTTTTGGAAGCTTTAGGCATGTAGAAAAGTAATAGTCAGCCTAAAACGCTTTGACACAAATATCAAAACAGCTATTTGTTTTGCATTTCCAGGTCCGTGATTCAATATAATTTTTTTCTTCAAGCACAATGTGACAATCTCGTACAAAGATAATGGGCTCCACTGAAAACCTTTTGCCATCAAATGAATATCACACACTAAGAGATCAAACAGTTTATGCAAATCGGCGAGTGTTATTCATTTTATTGTTTTTACTTCGAAAACTGTCAAAGTCTGGCTCTGCCGTCATACAGTTTTTCATATACTAAAGACAACTTCCGGAATGCTCCGGTAGTAGGGCTTCATGATATGAGGAAAATATCTAATTGTGATTATGTTGACTGATATTACAATTGCGATATGATTCACAATATCGGAGGGAATGATCATTGTCATCGTTGTCATTTTCACCCAAAAATAATATTTACAATAATAAAGTGATAAGGGTGTGATTTTTGTGAGGATCTGTACCAAACCAAGAGGTTTTCTTTAGTCTGTAGGACAGGATGTGTAGGTTGGGCCGTCTCTGCAGCACCACAATACTTTCAGAATGCTTTAACACATATTTTGCTTTTAACAAATATTGCACCTCTCTGCGATTTGGATATTGCACTAGTCCATATTGCGAATTCAATAAAATTGCAATTAATTGTGCAGCCCTATCCGGTAGTTCAAAGATTACAGCTTGACAGCCACATAACTGCAATAACGTACCTGCTTCTATTCCAGCCAGGGACTTTGTTGCATGTCACACCCCTTTCTCTCGCTCTGCACTACCGGTCTGCCTCCTCACTCTCAGCTGTCCATTAAAAGGTGGAAGGGAAAAAAAAGTACCGTGCTGTACTTCCTCTGAAGGTCAGCGTATAGTAGGGGTGTGAATCTTAACTTATCCTGTCAACGTTTCTTATCGATATCACGATGCATCACGATGCGTCACCTCTTCAATATTATTATATATTGCTACACAGGTTTTCATCAACAAATTCAAGCTATGTGTGAACTCCCCTTTTTATTGTATCTGCTCTTGAAAAAGACACTTCCTGAATGTAGCGGAGGCTGAACACAGCAGACAAAAGGCAACAACAACAAAAAGCAGCTGACGGAGTAATATCAGTAGGCAATAATTGATTATGGTGTGTCACTGCATGGATACAGAATCATCCAGGTCTGCATCGCGATGCATCGATGCAATGATTCATTTTAACACCCCTAGTGTATAGTTTTTATTAGTGTTTACAGGTTCAAAATGTTTGGACCCCCTTCTGACACAAACCCACGCAACAACCCCACATGCATGAATTGAATTCCACAAGAAGAGAACCCACAAGGGTCCAGAGGACAGTCAGACAGATGCTTGGACCCAATCCAATTAACCAGCAGCCTGAAAAATCTATGAGCTCTCTGCCTCGGAATATGACAATGCCACAGCATCAGAGCAATATTACATAACTTAGGTATCCGACATACTGACACAAAGACCTGAGTCTTGCAGAAACAGAAATGGACCATATCTAGACCCAATTATTAGTATAATTTGGGGCTCGATCCAAATATTCGATCGATGGGCAGGTATTTGATTTTCAATTTTGGGATTCGAATATTTGTTGTTTTTTTAAACATGTGTTACTTTAGCTCAATTACCAATGATATATGCATGATTTATGGTTCATATTTGCCATTTACCCCTGTGAGATCACATTTATGATCGTTTTCATTTTTTGTGAGAAAACAAGGAAATTCAATTATAAAAAAAGTAAAAAAAAAAATAGAAACAAGATTTTTGATCATTATTGGTGCTTATTTCTTAGAACTTAATCAGAAAAGGTGAAAGTGCTTGAAATGTAACAATGTTGTAACTTTGTGTGGGAGTAGCAGGTGCAGAAAGACAACATAGTTTCATATTTAAATACACTCGGGTCCAGTAGAACCGAACACCTCATATGTGATAGTTATGTGTAGGGGGGGGTGTACCGTGTGCAGTTATTGAAAATAAGTAATTTTGTATGTTCTTCACAGAAAATGAGCCAAGGCCTATGAGTAAATGTTGGAAATGTTGCTTTCCCCCGCTGCCGCCACCGAAACTTCGAAGCTCAAAAAATGGTATTCAGTCCAGGCCTAGTATAATTGGGACCCAGCGTGACTCGGGTCCTGGGTCGATTCAGCCATCTGACTCAAATGATCATGGTCCCTCAAATCGAGTTAAACCTTTTATTCAAAGTGCAGATTGGCGGTGAACTTAGAAGTGCTTTGGCAACATTCACAAGTTTGTTAGTGAGCAAAGAAGGAAAGATCCGACATTTAGACACTTATTTTAGATTTTGTAGCTCTATTGAAATAGTTATTATTCTTCCCACGGATGGTCAAATTTAGAAAATATGAGCATTTTACTTGACAACAATCACCGAGGACAGATTGTCTCAACCAAAAACACTTTGCCATCAAATTGAACATCACAGGCTGATGAGATCAAACAGTGGATGACAATCTGAGGGTGGATCTTTTCTTTAAACTGTCAAACTCTGGGTGTGCACTTTGTCACGGGCGTTCTCTCCCACACGCAGCGGAATAAAAGACAAAACAACATGAATCAGAGACGGGGAGCCTCCAGGGCTGGTTTTTTTTATATCATGCTCACATTGCAAGTACAACCTGGAACAGAGGCTTAACACGGTGAGATCAGCAGTCTGCCTCTATGTCGGAGGATCAAACGAGCACACAAGGTGAGGGAACTCCAGTCGGTCTGGATTTCCCCCTGCAGAATAGCCTGGGGCACATAAAAAAAGGAAGAAAAAGCCCTCACAAATCGAGGGGGCGATAGAAGGCTGCAAGGCACATTAAAAAAATGTCACGTTTGGAACCATTTGGAAGGGGAAGTTAACCAAATATGAGTGCGGCGTAATGTTCCTTTAAGCTGTCATTTAAACTCATACCTATCATCAGTCGTGGCCTTAGCGTGCGCGGGGGTACTGATGATCCAACGAGGAGCGCACAGTTGATTAACTGCACCCCATCCAAGCGTTGCTTTCTCTATTTCTGTCAGGCCTAATGGCATTAGATCAGTAATTATAAGATTATTCACAGTTCACGCGGGCCTCACTGTTAACTTTTGAGATATGAGACCATTATCTTCTTCTAATCTCTTTTTCTCTGAATTACGGCACAGATTCATATCGCCGCTTTGACGGCTCGTATGTCGCGGCCGTCCTTTAAAACTGGCACACTGTGTCTTTGTTCAGGTTCCTTTCACGGCTTTTGATCACAGACAACTTTCTCTTTTCTGGAGCAGCTTTTGAAAAAAGACAAAAGTGCTAAAGGGAAAGTGTCTACCAGCAGTGACGCTGTTGGATCAGGACTTTGGCTTCTTACGGTAAATCTACACATTTATGGTGCTCACTGTTAACGCGTCTGTATGAAGGGAGATTGACACTGTATGGTGTAAGCAACAGTTACAGGTCCCTAGTAAAGGCTTTCTGTCCTTTACGTGGCTCAGATCGTAGTTTTTTTGCAGTGTGTATATACACACACATAGAAGTAGAATTGCGGGCAGGGATATGTCCCGCCTAATATTTAGAATAGTTATCTTTCTCCATGAAATGAAGCTGCCTTCAAATGCGGTAATTGAAATGTCGAGATCTGACGGAAAACTGTGTCTACTTGCGTTACATCTGGGGGGGTTAAAGAACACACGGGGGCCGTGAATAATAAAGATGTGATTTCTTGTGATTTTAAATGTATTCCATGTAGGTAGGGATGCACTGAATAATCGGCCACCGAAAATACTTTTATCACCGAAACAATACGGCCGAAAATGTCGTGATGACGCAAACAGAAACCGCGACCTGCACGTGTGTCAGTACCGATCCACCTGCAAAGCGTCTCCTAAGCAACGAGGTTGAGACGGACCACGGAGTGAAAACAATGAAAAGTGCTCTTAGAGTCTGTCAGCACACGTTTCACTGAGATCTGTTCGGATCCTCTGCACTTCATCGCCACTGTACTTGATCCGCGTTATAAAGACCATTACTTGGATGCGGAAATAAAGCAGAGCGCACGAGAAATGATCCAGGCCGCGATGGATGCGGAGAACCCGCGTGGAGACGGAGACGGAGCAGCGCCCAGCGCAGGAGGAGATCAGAGCGCAGAAAAAAAGACTGGTCTCTCTGCACCAGATGAGGGGCATGCACCCTCGTTGTCTGATATGTTCAGTGAAATCCTGCAAGAAAGTGCCTCAAATAATAATAATAATAACAATAGGTAAGCTATTCTGTTCTTAGGCTACTATATACTGTATGTGACTATCAGATTGTAGCCATATTTCTGACAGATATTTTTTAAACTTTAATATTAATTTATACAATTGCAATACCTTGATTTTAGTAAAGTTAGTAGACAGTCATCGCCATAAATACAATGGTACTAATAATTGGCATAATTTCTGCGTTTTTTTTTTTCGTTTTTTTGTGTTTTTTTTTCGTTTTGCCAAATTTCTTATTTCTTGGGTGCATCCCTACATGTAGGTTTAAACTTTGGAGCTTCTGGCTTTAACAAAGTCTCATTTTACAACAGTTTTGTTGTTGAGATGTACATGATTCCCTAAAAACCCATCCCGAAACAGGTCGACCTCCTTAGAAATCCTTTCCATGATGTTGTCAGACACTTAGAATAATAATCTGAGTCTGTCAACGGCAAAACAAGCACTTTTGTGGACGTAAGTACAAGCTGCACAATTAACAATTATTGCCTATTAACTTACATTGTAGCTTGTTTTGCCGACAGCAGCTTGCTTAATATTGGACCAATGTCAAAGATAGTTGTTCCCACCAGTCACTTACACACAAAAACATGGGAAAATAAACAGAGCTACCCTTTAAGGTCACTTCCTTTAAGCCAAGCCTCAACCGCTTAGCCCTCTGCCTCTCTTCCATAGACATCAGCGGAGAGGCAGACATCTCAGCCTACCCGGTAATTAAAGAACCGGCGAGGAGCCGTCACAGCGGGGAATGGCGGCGTGTTGCTCCCCGAAGTGAGGCAGAGCCACCACCCAAAGACGAGGAGGAGGAGATGGAGGAGGAAGCTGCAGCTAAGGGTAGCACAAAGCTTACGAGAAATACAAAAAGCCTGTACACTGCTCAGGTCTCCATATTATCCGGCCTCTCCCTTCCCCTAACGAGCAATGTCCCAGAATGCATGAGCAAGGCACTCAACCTCTTTTTCGGGGATGCTTACTGTGCAGCATTAGGCTTTGATTAGGCCTGGGTACCGAATTCAAGACTTTTTAGGCACCGACCTAATTGCCTCTAAAGTATTGGAGTATCGTAAAATGCCTCGCCATTCAATACCCACTTTCAATACCTAAGGAGTAAATCTCATCAGCGTTAGTGAGCCAATCAGCATGCAGCATGCTGCTACCAAGATCTAATAATGTCTGTGATTGGCTGTCTTAACATTAAACGTCGTAGAGACACGCAGGAAAAACTCCACGTTACACAGAGACGGCTCACGTAGTAGGAGCTGAAACATAGATAAAAAGATTTCAGCGTAATGTGTATGTCGTAATTTATTTTTGTAATATAAAATTGGTATCGAAAAAAGTATCTTTTTCTAGCCCTAGCTTTGAGATTACAGTAGTGAATGTGAAACGATGTAGTGTTGAAGGAGAAAATGTTTTTAGGCTGAAATTATAGATATATTTATTTAAATCCTGAATCCACGAAATCTGTTGCAGCTATCGATCAAGTTTAATCTTTGCCAGGATATTTGCACGAAAATTCCTGCCATCATCTGTCTTACTTTAGAATAAGCACCATCAATGATAGAGATGTTATAGCGAGACAGTCCATATTCTTTGTAGATATTGTCTTGAATCAAATTTATTATCATGCAAATAAATGTTTGAATTAGCCTTGTAATCCAACTTCTTTTGCAGAAACCTAAACCCTGCATTTGGATCAAATTGTTGCCCCTCCAGAACGTCCGCCTTACCCACTGCAGAGTGTCATGATTAGACTTCAAGCTATAAAAAGGGATCCGCCCCCATAAGAGGATACAAGTATTAAAAATAAATACGGCCAGAGCGCTCTCTGCAGACCTCGGCAAGTGGACATATCTCATCTGTATACTGATACAGAGCAATTAAGCAAATTGCATTAACAAAAGGGCCGTAGGGCCGTTTCTCTAATGGTGTATCTCACACCCTCTGGGCTAACGCGGGACTGATTCACATGTAATTTATGGCCTGTAGTGTAACAGGTTCAACAGCGTTGTGAGGGGGATAGACAGATAGATAAATATGTAGATAGATGGATAGACCGACAGACAGAATTCCGTGGGGAGCTTCGATGGTGTCTGCAGCATAATGAAAGCAGGAAGTAAACAGCACTTTGGCCTTGTAAGACTACTCTACCTTGAAGTAAAAGTGTTTACGGACCAAACGGCAGCAGCTGACTCTCGGTGAGGTTAACCGCCCTCGGAGACAAATAAGCGAAGGCCCTTTTGCGAGGGAGCAGAGGAGGTAAAAGACAAGTGAAGGTAAATCTTTAACAGCTCAATCAGCTCCGAACACATGCGGGATGACAGCGCTGGTTTGTCTAAGGGGCTCGGCTTAATTAGCCTGTGCTTTATTGTTAATGAACTTCATGCAGTTGTTTGCTTGTATAATCAAGGCGAAGACTCAGAACTGCTAGCTAAGGTGCCAAAAATAAGCTGACAAAAGCACGGGGAGGGGGAGGGGGGGGGGCTCCTCGATTACCCCCGCCTCCCTCCCCCTCCTCACCCACTCTCAAATGGAAAAGCCAACTGCCTGCTTCATAAAACTCGCTTAGCAAGACACTGAGACAAAATGGACTGTAAAGTTCGTTAGATGGAAATATTAAAAAAGAATTAAGCTAATGGAGATAAAATTAAAAGAAATGAGGCAACAAACACTCCGCACCAAAAATGGCATCACCGTGACAGCTAGGATTTCTAATGACGGACTGCATTTGGGGAGGGAGAAAAAAAATTAAATGGCATCCCGCGCTTAAATTTCTTTGAGGAGTAATGATCCGAGAACGATGCTCACTCCTGGCAGTCGTGGGGGAGAGAGTGGGGGGAGGAGGAAAGGAATCTGAAAATAACAAAAGGAGCATGTCCTGGAGCAAGGTTTAGGTAGCACGTTTGACATTACATTGTGATAGAAAGAGCCCAGATTCAGTCGGACGCAGAGGCACGCCAGCCTGTGCTTCTGAAGCTACATTTACACGGCTACGTTTGGGTTTTTAAGCAGAGTTTTGAGCCAAAAGCGATCTCTCCTGAGTGGCCTGAAGAACACGAGGAAGAGATTTGTCACTCAAGAAATTATCACAGTTGGAATAGGCCTGGGTATCGTTCAAAAAATGTCAATACCGATACCAATCGCGTGACTTGGATACCAGTTCCTAAACGCTAATTTTATCAATACCAGTTGTGTACGGTAGCTCATAAACTGACAGCTACTCAACAACGCTTTGTCTCTTACAGACTAATGGACGACAAAAATAAATCTGGTAAAAAAGCATCTTAAATAATAAACTGGAACCATTATCAAACATTGTACCTCAATCACCATACAAACTGAACACAAACACAAAAATCACAGGTAGTGCTGGATGGGTGGGTTAACTGGTAGTTAGAGTTATATTTCTCTTCTTTTGCCTGTTTTACTCTGTAAAGTATTTGTAAAAATTTAAGCAGTTCCATATTGCATATAGATGCCAAGACTTATGCACAAATGCTTTTAATAAAAACTATTTGAAACAAAAGTTTGTCAATTCTGTCTCAGACAAGGCATGAAGAAAAGCCAATCAGGCACATACAGATTAATGTCCTTTTCAAAATGTAATAAGTCATACTCCACATCTGAATTAAAGCTGCACACCTCCACATGTGCAGACCAGTGTGTTATTTTGACTTGCTGCTTGTAGGAGCAAGCACACAGCTTGAATTATACCGCTTTGGGCAAGCTGGCAAAAGATGTGTGTGCAAAAGTTGCACACACACACATGCATACACTCATACACACACTTACACGCCGAGCCTTCAGCATTCAGGGGACAGTCAGGAAACGGAGAAGAAAACATGAGAAAACGAGGGATTTCTGCTTTCTTCCTTCCACAACTTCTTCCAACTTTCTGCGAGTTGCCTCCACTGTCTCCTCGCATGAATTTGCATACGAGGAAACATAGGAGCTTCCCGGGGAGGCCGTCCTTCTGCCGTCACAGTGCTACTTTCCCAGTCTCTATTAAAACAGGCCAAATGTATTACCAAAGTTTCTGAAACAGGATTTCTGCAGTACAGCAGAGGATTAGGCCACTCCTGCTTTAGGATCAAATTGCAATAATTAGGTAGAACATGAAGCCAAAGTACGTGAAACACGTTGGAACTTGACACGCACACAGACGTACAGCACACACACACACACACACACACACACACACAAATCAAGAAAAATATTCCATTTCAGGCAGATTCTCAGAATGAGCGAAATCCTGGATACTGCGAGGCCTTTTCAGCATTGCCAGTTAATCTCCTCAAGGAGAAATGCAAGATGACAATGGCAAAGCACCTCCAATAATTGGTTCCAACAGGCTTACCGTATTAAAACCTGAAATGAGTTCTTCCCCTTTTAAGTATGATCCATTATTTCAATCCGGGGGAGAAAATTCTGTCTTTGAGAATATTAATAACTCCCAACCACGCACTAACATGAAAAAACAGCCCCCTCCTCCTCACCCGTCCCCTTCTTAAAAAGCTGTGTACCTGGCACCGCGGCAAAGGTCCCACCAAGGACGGACACTTGAAAGCCCCGGTCCTCCCTCTTTCTCCTTCTCACCCCCCCCCTTTCCCTTTTCTTTTTTTCTTTTTCTCTCCTCTCAGGCTTCAGAGCCATCTTGAAGAAGACCTTGAGGCCCCCTTTGTCGTCTTCCCTTGAAACAAAACAAATAGAATTCAGGTCTTTTGATTGGCTTTAGCGAGCAGATCTCGCCACGTCTCGCTCCCGTCATGTGAGCCAGAAGTTGGGACTTCAGAGGAGCGCCCCCGACTCGGCGCTCCTATCTCTGCATTGAAATGAGACCGGCAGGTCTTGAGAGGATGTCTGCCAACTTTCTTTCAACACACCAACCTTGTTACAAAATACAGAGCGTTAAAAACTTAATGCCGTTGTCGCTTTTACTTTTGCGGCAGCAGGAGTGGCGGTAGGCTTATTATATCGTCCTAGAAAATACACCTTTTCGGCAAGGATTGTTGTCGTTCCCCAACTGATTGGAGGAATGTTTGAATATTTTTGATTACGTCTTCCACAGAACACACTGCAATCCGCTTTACCATCCCGGGGGAAATTTAAGTTTTCAACGCCAGGACAGAAGCAGCAGATGACACGTTTCTTTGCTCTTTTTTTTTGTGCATAAATTTATGACTGTCCTTTTGCTTTGCAGATCTGCAGGAGCAAACACAGAGTTACCCCTGTGTTTACATCCAACACAGTAGAAGATATGAACAAAAGCTGATGAAAAGAAGACGAGAAAACATTAATAAAAACATCAAGCACAGGCGTTTGTTTCTTGACTGCTGTGTACATCTTTACACAAGCTTGCATCATTATGGTTTGTTTAGTCTGCAGATCAAGCCAAAAATTGTTCAGATCACCAGGCATCTGAAAAGCTTTTAAGCACTTTATTCGGATAAGTCCTCTTTGATAGAAGATCCATGCATGAGCGAAGGAAAAACGCTGAGATAAACACAACAACTGACATCTGCTAACCAACTTTTTTTTTGTATCTCCTTATTGAGGCAATCTTGCCGGCAGAGATCGTCTGGTTTATTTGCGCTGGGGAACCATGAGCACCGGTACACACGGCGGTGCACACCGCTTATTTTACTTCTCTGACATGAAGATTAGTGTGTTTTACCATTTGATCTGATCCCGTGTAATGTAGAGCATATAGGGGGTGGAATGACAGGAAAGCTAATTATTGGCTTCAGAGTAAAAGCGGCATTTGGCAGCAGCTGAAGAAGAAAGTGGACTTTAAAGCCTCTAATGATGGTATTTGACATGTACCGATACATTATTGGTACACGTGCCATTAACAGAGCTTTATTGAAGTCAGCGACAACTTTTTATGTGATGTCGGATACATTTTAATAACAGTATAACTGCCCATCTGTGTCAATACTAATAGACATTTGGTGTTTTGTTGACAAAATAGCAAAAGTATTTCAGTGTATGTCCTTAAAGAAAACTTTCTTTAGTCTTGCTTCAGTTTAATGTTGATGAAATCTTTGATGCTGTAAAACTAAACCCACCAACTATACTGTTTTACACCAGTGTACTTATTATCTTGACTCCCTAATTTGTTCCATTTATGAGTATATTTTGCTTTTTTTCTCAAAAATGTCAGACTTTTGTTGCACGTCATCCCCTCTCTTTATACCTACACACATTTGCTGTCACTTTATACTTGCTACAATCTAAAACGATTACTTTGAACAAAAAACATCACTGGTGTATTTTAAGACTCCTATGAAATCCACATAAATGCCTGTATTTAAAAAAAAAAAAAAGAAACACACTGGTATCTCCCACCAGCTCTCCACAGCGTACTTACTTTATAGTAGCAGCCTGCTGGTTAACACGCCCGCTGAATGTAAACAGGTTGTTTCATTTGGGCTCATATAGAAGAACAGCAGGATCTCTCTTCCTGCTCCAGCGAGTTGCAGGTTTCCACAACGACTGAGATTTTATCCAACTGTTAAAAACTGGCAATCTGCTTATTACACCAGGTGGGGCGAAAATGAAACACTCCAAAACACAAGTGCATATTAACACCCGGAGAGCAATTAAACACAATGTGGTTGCATGCGGTACCCCCTGCATTGCACCAGGTAGGGGAGGCAACAGACCGAGCTTGGTCGCTGCACACTTCACAGGGTAATCGTCCATGTTATCTGCACAAAAAACCAGGGACTCCAGTATGCACAGGTGCTGTCCTCAGCTGTGCTGTATTGGTTAATTGAGCGAATCTCTTATTTCTTACCCTCCTATAGCTGCAATTATCCCCTGGCACAGAAACGTAGTCGGCTGCTTACGGCCTACGCGGGAGAGATGACATCTGAGGTGAGCGCAGCGCAGGTTGAGTGATTGTTTCAGTGTGTTATGGGGCAGCAGCACCTGCCAGTTCAGTGGGTGATTAAAGCTGTGCGACAAACTTTAAACTGGTTTTACTTCAAGAGACAGAAGGTCTCCCGCGGTGTGCACACAGTCTCTAAGTTGGGCTACTCAGGTGAGATTCAGTTTACTTTATTTATCCCCACGGGGCAATTCATTTTTACAGTCTATCCCATCCATGTAGATTAAATAAATAATCAAAACATCAACATGCCAGTGACGACAAGTACACAGATAAACGGGTTGTGTTTAGTAGCCTGATGGATGAAGGAATAAAGGAATTTGCATTGCGATCATTTTTACGTGCAGCCTAACGGCATTTCTAGAAATTCACTTGAAAGTCCATGGTCAGGTTGAGTTATTTTTTTCGTTTTCTTCCACAGAGAGCGGAGGTCTCTCTGCTGGACTCCAGCAGACCTTAACAATGTTATGTAGACAGTTTTTGTCCTTCACAGGCAGCCCATTAAACCAGCACACAAATGAAAAAGTTAAAAGACTCTCGATAAAAGTTACAAAGCATTTTCTTCCAGACACCGAAAGAGTTTAGCTTTGAATTCTAATAACACAAAGAGTAATATTTGCATCACTATTCAGCAGCTCCAACTTTGGCCACTATACTAAAACCTCCACACAGGCTACCTACATAGGCTAGTGCTGTTCTTGAGGGTTTGATTGCCATCAGGTCACTGATTCAGACTGATGCTACAGGGCATGAGGGCTCCCTGGGTGGTTTGATGGAAATTATGTAAATCTATGGCTTCACTGTCACCAGATCTCAACCCGACAAACTTTGGACCAAGATAAGGGACTAGGCCTACGTTTTGGAACAGCCTGTTCTCATGAAATATTCGTTCAAAAATTGCTCCGAAAATTAAAGCACTGTAATTTGTAAGCATTCCACGTTTGTTTCGCTGTATGCACCACATTGAGTGCCAACACATTCTCACACCCAACTCGTAAAATAAGGACGTTCGGTCAGGAGCCTTTCTCGTTCTTATTTGACGTTAAAAGTCTCCTTTAGCGTCTCATGTAAACGGGCTTGGTCGCCACTATTGCCGTCCCTTTTTCGTCCCTTTTGACGCGCTTGGTCGGGACGGGTTTAGGAGAAAAACAACGGGGAAAGGACGCCTCAAAAGCCGGGAAACACACGCCGGAGACGGGGAAACAAAACGCCACATGCGGGGCGCGAACCCGAGTCTCCTGAGTGAAAGTCCGGTGTTTTACCCATCCACCACCCCAACCACCGTCCTTACCCAGCAATTTCCCCATTACATACCACTCACTAAATCTCATCCAACTGCGGCTCTCCCCAGCACGTTACACAAATACGCCGAAGGGTGCCTTTTTCGTCGCATCAGACGCTGAAGGACACTGACCAAACGTACTTATTTTACGAGTTCGGAATGAGAACGGGTTGTGAGTGCTGCAGTATGAGAGCGCGGCTGGCTACGTAGGGAGGAGATCGGGGTTGAAGTGTGAGCATTAAAGCACAGGACTTTCAAGACAGGGAGTGGAGTTCACTTCCCGGGGAAAACAAAAGACTTTCACCCAGGAACCACGATCTTATTCCTAAACTTACCTAGTCTACAAACTGCCGCTGTTGTGACGGAGATCTGTAGCGGCTTAAACTAGCAAATGCCGCTCCGCAGCATGAAGCTCGTAGCCAGCCGGCGTCACAGGACCAGCCGGCAATCTCACAGTTTCATGCTATATCTTAGGTTTTGGTTTGCTTAAAATTCCGTACGATAATCATACGCACCAGTTCATGAGAATGCATTGCTTGGAAGAATGGTTTTCCTCAGAAGGCCACTGAAGGGACATCCAACACAAGAGAGGAGACAAGAGGTAAAAACCTTCCGGAAACATGGAAGAGTTCAACTTTCCCACTAAAACATTTGCGCAGTCACAATACATGTCGGTCCTGAGGATCTAAAGAGCAATGGGTTCCTTTAAGGACCACCACGTTTGCTCGGTTCACACGTACACAGCCATCACACAAGATACGAAGAACAATTTCTACATCCACTGGAATCCACACAGCATGCACCTAAGCCGAGACCAAGGCATCACCAAGACTAAAGTGTATCGAGAATGAGTCAAGACCAAGACCAAGACCAAGACCAGAGAAGACCAGACCAGACCAGTGCCAGACAGCCAGAGCTGCTTCTTCTGTCTCTGAGATTTACTTTCTTGGGAGTGCGTGTTAAGGGAGTTAACAGTAACACATTTACAATTATAAATTAGTTATTGGTTGCATTTGAAGCAGGAAGTTTTACATGCAATCACAGTAATGGTGTTAACACATAAAATTAGACAACGCAGAGGCAATTTAGTTATATCCCTGCAGTTGTGGTCTTGACCAGTCCTGAAATAAAATCCGGAGTCCTCTTTTTCCGAGACGAGACAGAGTAAAAATGCGGTCAATTCCAGGACCTTAAAAAAAATTAAAAAAGCTACATTCTGGGCAATGTAGGAAATCAACGAATAAGATGCAGACAAGGAGAAAAAGTAGATTATAGTACTCCTTGAGAACATAGCTCTTGAATTGTGTAAGACCTGGTAATAATAGTACAATTAATGGGGCTGATAGTGTTCGTAATTTTGTAATTTAGTCAGAAAGAATGTTTTTTTACCTTTCTGCTCTGCTGTACTGTATCAGCATCATACTGTATAAAACTCTTTCCATCACTAGATCTCTGACAAACCCACTTGGCGTCTAAAGTGGCTCTGATTGCAGAGAGTGAATTCTCCACCACCTTTCTTCTTAACGACGCGCTCTCAAAACCGCGGCGCCGCACCTCCCTCCTTCCTGCCGGCGCAGCGGCCGAGCTGTCACATCATATCAGGGCATCGCAGCAGCAAGATAATATGTCAGATTAAATATGTATGGGTGAATTAGGGCTTTCTCAAGTATTATATCATTTAAATTCAAATCGCTCCATCGCTCGGTACCATCTCATTATGACGCTTGAGAAATTAGCAGATGAAAACACTGTCATACAGGCCTGATATTAAGGCTAATTCCCCCCCTTCACACTTTATTGTAGGAAATGAAAGAAGAGTTACCTTCCAAAGCCTCTGTTTAAGAGTTTTGTTCTAAATTGAGATGTCCACCTTTTGAAAAACCACGACACCTACTTCTCCCCAAATTAAACTTCAAAGTGAAACCTCTACAGAATATTAGTAAGGCTGTTATATCTGAAGACCTTTGTGTCCCGTGTTGAAAGGCACACACAGAGTCCTACACAGCACGCCTTCTGGCTTTTGTTGATCAATGGCTACATAAGTCTTTATCAAAAATCCAGATAATGTTTGACATTTTTGCCCCTGCAGGAAGACTGATAAAGCCCTCGGACTCTTTGGCAGCAGGTCCATCATACACGCTAGGTTATATTAGGTTCAAAACAATATATATTCTCTAACTTATATCTAAAATGGTCTTTCGATTGAAACTTAAAATAAGGATGGTACAGTGACGTGTTGAGTAGATACACTGGACAGGTGAAGTACAATTAGAGATCCGTTTGCTTGAATGTGTGCTTGCCTTTACAAAACAGAAATTAACTTCCATTATAGGGGTGTGCAATTACAGGGTTTTTCTTGCAAAGAGGAATTTTAGGCACCCCCCCAAAAAGGTTTAAGCCAACCCCAAAGGAAAATCACCAGCACCAAAATGATAAGAATTGAGAATAGCAATTCAAATCCTCTCTTAATGTGTTTAAGAGCAATTTACCAAACAACCGTTGAACAAGTAGAACATAAACTTTAATGTTTGAGAGCTTATCTCAGTTTTAACTCCAAAATTGGGCTGTATACCGGACTCTCCCGGTGATTTATATTATTTGTTAAACCAGTTTTGTTAACTGGTGTTTTTTTTTCTCAAGCATAATACAGTTTTTCAAATTGTCAGAAATAACAGGAAAATGCATAGATTTCTGTCGCAAACCAATCATGCTTACTGTCGTGCGTAGTCGCCCCCCCCCCCAAAGGCCCAATCAGAGGCAGGAAAACCCCTGAATTAATCAAAATTTTAATTGCGCTTACGATTTTGGCTCCTTTTGATCACAAAAACACAGTAATCAAGAAAAATTTTGCACATTACGTTTTGCAAGTTAACTCTTAGTTTGTCTTGTGTTCTGAATGGGAAAAGTATAAAGGGAAACTTCACGGTTCGAGGTGTTTTCACTGTTGAATTGTTTCACTGTTATTTAACTTCAATAAATGCAACATAAAAAAAAAAAAAGCGGATACATAATGCTGGGTTTGGGTCAGGTTCAGGGGTCACATTTGGTAGGATCAGTTGGGTCTGGTGCTAAAGACAAGGACACGGACCAGATTCAGGTCTCAGTTTTAGGTCTCAGTTTTAACCCGTGCAGGACTCCACTTTGTATAAAGGAATTCATCCGCATGTTTTCTGCGTCTCTGCTTTTAATCCAGGCGATAAAATGCTTTTTCACTTATGGCACTCGACTGTTTTTTTTTTGTTTGCTTTTCACCAATTCTTGGGTTATATTGGTACGAAAATAGTACTACTGTTGACACTCACACCTGTGTCATCACCTTTACTGAATACAGTCTACTTTTCTATCCTTGCCGTTTCCCCACACAACACAGGTGAATTACTGCTAAAGGAATCTGCCTTTTGAATTGTTTCCGCAGTCTAAACGACGTCCCGGACAGACACCACTGGATCATATTGCATTGTCACTTGACATTACAGGAGTCTTACCATTTTAACATGGGGAACATTTGTTTGAAAAAGCCCCCTTTACCAGCTCTCCTTACTGAAGGTCAAACAGCCTGTGTTAACAGCTTAATAATAACGTCCGCAAACAAATTACCGGCAAACAGCCGCAGTTCAGCTGGGTACAGCTCCGGCTCCTTAAGGTGAGGTATTAGCAAAGCTTATTTATTTTCATTTCCGTGGCTTTTATTTGCTCCTTTCCCCTGTGGTAAAGCAAAGGCTGATTTCTGCCATGATTCCCTCCTTAATTTTAATACCCTTTTTACTCATCATACAGACATTAGAACCCCGCCGACCGCCCCCCAACGAACCCCTCCCACCCTTCATCTCTCTGAAATAATGTAAGTTGGGGCTCACACAGGAACACAGGGCGACCACAGGGAGGACTGTAAACTAGCTCTCGCTCTTTTTTTTCCACCCTGCAATTAATTGGTGTACAGCCATGTGCATATATGATAACAGGGGATTTTTTTCCTGAAACACCCCCCATCCCCCCCTCCCCCCACACACACACACCTCCCGAACAAGGAAAAAGGGAGGTTAATTAATGTAAGGGGCTGCGTGTTCACCGAGATGCACAGTTTACTGTGCTGCTGCCACCGCCCCTCCTCCTCTTCCTCCTTCTCCTACTCCTCTCCATCACCCCCCCACCCCACATCCCCTGCCGCCTTAAGAGCCTTGATTCTTCGCTAATGACCTAGTTCTTTTAATGAGCGGTATTAACCCCTGGCTACAGTCGCCCAGGTCTTAATTGTCAAGCCAGGCTGAAACGCAGGGAGACGAGTCCCTCGCCCATCAGCAGGTAGAGGCGGCGCGCTACATTAACACGCCTCATCACCGGGGCCCCAGGAATAAATAATGAAAAAATAAATAAAATTAAGAAAAAAAGAGAAGGTTGCCGAGGAAACTGGCGGCCACCATCATCAACTATGTTAGCGCCCTTCCCCTTCCTCCCACCAGCATCCCTCTTCTTACCCCCCTAGTGATGATGACTATGATGATCACCTAACCCCTTCCCCCTGTCTCACCCAGCTCTCATTTTGGACTGTCTCCTGCTGCGACCAGAGTAGGGAGGGGATGGTGTGTATGCACATAAAAAATATATAAAAATATAATCAGAGTGTGTATCTGCTTAAGAAACCTGCAAACTCATTAAGACACATTCGGATAAATTGAGAAAAAAAAAGCAGACTGGGTCCTTTCATTTACAGAAAATGTGATTAAAAATTCCCCTTTATGTTGCACCCAAGAGGTGTGTTTTAAAATTCAAACACTATTTACTATTAAGCACAATATAAAATAAATCCAATAACGAGATATAGAAATATAGACACCTAATTAGCACAAGGACGCTGCAGAGCCTCATGAAACACTAATGGCTTTAATGAAGAAAAGTCCAAAATAGCACGAGATTTGTTGAGATGCAGAAACATGTCAGCAGCCACGGTGCCAACGCAGCACGGAGAGAGCTTCAGTTTGGTTCCAAACGAGCATCAAATGGGAAGAAATAACCAAAAGACAAACTTAGGAGGTTTTGGGGAACTTTTTAAGGACAATAGAAAAGTTCTTGAGATAAAAATTAATTTAGTCTGTTGTCAAAATTGACTCCTGTGTTTTTTAGATACAAATTTCAATTGTGAGTGAATTCTTTGTTCTTAACGGAGAAAAATGTGCTGAAATAAATAAATGCGTGAAAATGAAAGTGAAAATTATGTTTTTGTTTTAGTCTTGCCTTCAGTTTGCATCTTTGATGCTAAGCTCTCATTGTTGTAGACGTTCCTACACAACATTTCCCAGAGATCATCTGTCAATCAAAATGCTAGGGCAATCATCTTCCTTTGGACTTCCTGTTGATGTCCCTTCTCTAGGTGGCGTTCTCTCACCCTTTGCTCTTCCATTTATCCCAAACAAAACTTGAAACCACATCAGTTCCTGTGCAGCAGAGAAGAAATGGAAAAACTTGGACAAACAAGAGAATGGTCGAATGGTTGGCTCCAGACCAATAGGGAGGAGGTCAGATGGATTAACCGCCCCCGTTGACCAAATATGGGCGTGTGCCGCACCCTTGTACTCATCGTGCTAGGAAATGAGTCCATTTCCCATTAGGATGCTGCTGCTCTGCCTTTACAGCTGGGAGTATTAGCAGCAATAAACCTTACTGTCAATCTACAGGAGGGCGGTGTGTGTGTGTGTGTGTGTGTGTGTGTGTGTGTGTGTGTGTGTGTGTGTGTGTGTCTGTCTGTCTGCATGGATACAGTGTACTGTCAGTTCATTTCTGTATGCTTTTCAGACAGTGTGTACATGCAAATGATTGTTTATCTCAGTGTGTGTTAGCTTGTCATTGGGCAAAACGTGTGCGTTAGCCTGCAGACTCGGCCAGTGGTCGGGCTGTTGACGTGACAGCCCGTCGGTCAGATCAGGGGAGGGGAGACCTTGACCTGAGCTGTCCAACCAGCTACAAGCCCTGCAGCACTGGGACCAGTATGACAAGGGCAGTGGGAAGGGCGCACACACACACACACACACACACACACACACACACACACACACACACACACACACACACCCCCACCCCTGTCCACTTGCAGACAGGCACACTGTTGTACACACTGGGGTTAGAGAGAAATGCCTCAAAAGTGTCAGTCCTCCTCCAAGAGAAAGAAATCCCTAACAACTGGAGAAAAACAACCCCAAACACACAAGGAATTATGGGTAGAAGGAGATGAGCCCTGTCTGACCTAACATTCAGTTCAGCTGACCACCATGCTGAGACACAGCAGTTACCAAAACCTCCGTCATCAGTCAGTCACAAAGCCCAGTTTTAATTGTGCAAGGGTTTCTGTGTACATGAAGCGAATTCGGGTTCATGGTTCAAAGTAAACCAATTAACAGAGTGATGTTCTGAATATTAACAGAATGCTGTTACACCGTTAAACAAACCTGAAAGCCTGGCCTGTGTGTTGCAAGTTTGACATGATGTTCTGTTTGTTCCTCATGAATGCGTTTGGTTTCCCTGGACTGGAGGGGACAGGTCTGACTCAGGCATAACCACAGGACTGGACGTATTATCATCATCATCGTCATCCTTTGGTGGTGTTGGTAGCCATCTGGCTGGTTGGCCTCTACTGGCTTTGTCCAGCCTGTTCTTTTCTTCACAAGGTTTTTTTTAGTTTTTCATGTGGGAAAAGGTGGATGCATACTAAGGCATGGATACCTGACCCGAGGCCCACGGGTCCCGACGGGCCGGGCCGGGTTCGGACAGATATTTAGAAATTATGGTCGGGGTCGGGTTGGGGTCGGTCACATCAGCGCGATAAGGCAACAGCTGATTAACGTGCGCTTGTTGCCCCGTGTGCGCTGATGCGCTCATCTGTTGACATTTCCGAATGCCTTCCTACAGTTGCTTAACAAAAGCGGGCTTTCCACACAAACAAACGTAGCCTACATGTGTCATTAGTATGAGGAAAAAAATGAGATTTTAACTGGGTCGGGCTCGGACACAAATTTCTTAATACCTGTCGGGCTCGGGCCGGGTTCGGTCACAGCTCTGTCGGACGCGGGCCGGCCTCGGACAGAAAAATTCGGCGTGATCCGGACTCTAATGCATACTACCCAAATTCCCTAGGTGTGTGTCCATCAGTGTGTCCATTTCCCGAGCAGAGATTAGTTGTAAGTTAAACATATGGCTCTGAACTTTTGGTACGCCTTTTAGTCATATGGTTAAAAAATTACAGCTTTTTAAAGACATAAAAGTTCAACTATGAGGTCAAAGTGAAAATAAACATATTACTGAAATGTTTGTCAAGACGCGCAGACCATCACTACACTGAAAGACACAAATTGTATCTTTCCTGAGGAGCACCACTATAGCAGGTCTCAAAATTGACCATCGAGATGAACAAACCTCAAACACTCCCAGATAAATGCACACACAATGAGGATGAGGTGTTTCTTTTATTTCGTCCACCTCCTCTATGTTCTCTGCGGATCAAGTACAGCTGGGTGCAAATGAATTCACAGGAAAGCAGTCTGTATAGAGAACATTATATTGCATATAGCTGCTCTCTTGCGTCATCGGGCTCCGTTCCTAAATTCT
Organism: Perca fluviatilis; assembly: GCF_010015445.1. NCBI lineage: Eukaryota > Metazoa > Chordata > Actinopteri > Perciformes > Percidae > Perca > Perca fluviatilis. The sequence goes on along the minus strand of NC_053135.1, from coordinate 19,201,458 downwards.
CAGAATGCAAGGCCCCTTAAGAAGCCTCTGCTGCTTTCTGTGTCATATTGGACATAATCATTCAAGGGAGGTAAAAAAAACAAAATGCCACAGTATTCTTCCAGGGCTCTGCTCTCCAGAAGCAATGACACTGTGCTTTTGTGAGGTTTGTCTTCTAAAAGCAATAAACGAGAATATCCTGTCTGAATAGGGAGTCTAAGAACCTTCACGGTAAATTTGAGGAGGGGCGATCCGCGGATGCCTCAGGAGCCACCAAATGCCTTTCCTTAAGCCCTCGGCATTCAGGGAGAAGGAGGGAGGGAGGGAGGGGAGGGGTGAGAAGAAGAAGACACTATTTCCTTTCAAACCCCTCCCACACCACCTCCTTCCTTCCTTCCTTCCTTCCTTCCTTCCTTCCTTCCTTCCTTCCTTCCTTCCTTCCTCCATACCACTGCCTTTTCATTTCTGTTTGAAGTAACGCAAGATGGAACCGCGCGAGTGCCGTCATTACCGGCATCATCACTGCCACTATCATCATCATCATCATCATCATCATCATCACCACTGCCGCCACCAGCAACATCATCATCATCGAGACCCCTCCAAGTCTCGCTGTAATATTGCCCGTCATTTTTACCCCCAGTTGTCAGCGCAGGTTACAATCTGTAATCCATGACTGCCTCAGAATTAGAATGTCCCCCGTGAGTGTCATTTTTCGGCTCGTTTCTCTTCTTACACCCCCCCTTCCACCTTTCTTTTTCTTGGTTTTTTTCCCTGTTTTTGTTGTTGTTGCCCTGAAGGCTTTACCGATGCTCTACGGCCCCGACGTTTATTCCTCCTAATCTCAGTCTCATCTCCAGGCTAGCTGTGACAGATGGTTATAGGCACACAATAGTATTAAGAGTTTGATTTTTTTTTTCCTTTCCTTTTGCTCACCCCTCTGCCTCCACTTCCTCCCCCTACTGCTTTTTTTCTTCCTCTTCTGTACAACAAATAGCGATCAGACACAGAGGCCTGACTCCTGTGTAGGTAAACTCTGCTTTAAACATCTTTCTGCACGCCGTCTGTCTCCCCCCTGTCAAATAACTCCCCCCTTCCCCTCCTCCCCCTCCTCCTGCTGCTGCTGCTGTTGGCACTCCAAGGTAAGCTGCATTAACCTCACTGACTGTTATTAAAAAGATGTATTTCCCCAGGTTTTCCCTGCGCCTCCTCTCTTTCTCCCTCTTCTCTGATGTATTCACCAGACACACACATTCTGAATACACACTTTTTGAACACGCACACACATCGTACAAACAAATACCAGAGCAGCGTCATAAATTCTCAACGCCAGCCGCAGTCGGTCTAATTTCAATCCCACCGTCACTCCTGTCAGATGAGAGCCGCCGGATGATACATAGGGGTAAATAAGGCGGGTAAAATTAGCCCCTCCTGTCATTCCCTACCTTTCACCCCCCCGAGGCATCCTGGGAAATTGACTGCACGCTAGATTTTGAAAATTAGCCCCTTAATGTTAGCCAGGCCTGGGTAATGCCTTGCCAGAGTCACCCACAGCGGATTAATTACCAATTTTTCACCTCATTTTGCATTTATATCATTCGTCCATAAAGAAGAAGGTGAAATGATTGAATAGTAAAATATGCAGCTAATGCATGAACCTTTCACCCCTTTTAACCTATAATTGTTTACCAATTCAGCTTCACCTGCACGGAAAACCTAAAAAAAATACATAGCCTAAAGCATACATTTTCTTATCATAAATCAACGTTAAAGAACACATTATCGATTCAACCATGATTTGGAGCTTACTCTACTGTTAGTTTATTACAGGACTTAGCAGACTGACTAATGTAAAGCAGTTAAATTAAGTTACTTATTGAGTTTATTTTGTGTGATTACAGGCAGACTGCAGTGTGGCTCTGTAAACAGAGTTACTGACTGTGGGTTCACGGAGGTACAGTAAGGAGCTGATTCAGCTCGTAAGTGAGGAAAGTTCATTCTTTAACCACATCATTACAGCTGAACGGCCTCCAGGTTTCACTTTGGGTGCTGTTCAGGGTTCAGTGAAGGCTGAGGCAGAGCTTTGTTCGGGCTCGGAGCAGAGACGGATGACTGGAACGGTCCAAAGTCTCGAAATACAGGCTAAACACAGACACACTGGAGTCATCAATCTGTTTGGTATAACCAGCACCGAGGACTGAAGTTTAGAATAAACGAGGGCTCTGCTCATTTTAACTCGATATGAAATAAGAGAGATAAATATTTACAGACCCTTCAGGTGATTTTGGATGTTGGTGGCTGGCAGAGGCAAAGCTTTGAACTCCAGCATCCAGAAATCCTGAAAGGTGATGACAGTACACTAAACGCAGAGGAAAAGGATCTTACGTTGGCACGCTCTCGGTTTTGGACCCAGTTTGGGTTCCATGCTTAAAGGACTAATGTTATAGCCCAGTGTGAACAAATTGCGTTTACTCAAAAATACTGATCATTTCTCCAAAGCGTACTACTTATTTTGAGATTGATATCCCACGTTACAGGAACACATTATTTTTTTAGAGCTGAAAAACCTCTTTGGGAGCAGGTGGGGATGGATATTTTTAAAGTCAATGCTTAAAAAAAAAAAAAAAAAAAAACACTGCTTGCAAATCCATGATGATGCAAACACAAGCTTGACGAACAATCAAAGGAGATGAAATGTTCGCTGTGATGCATGGGGTTAAGTTTGGAAGGGAAAATGGCTGACAAATGCAAAACCCCTGGTACGCTCCTAAAAAGGTTTGTTGGGTCATTTCCTGTCGGCCTGCAACCATAGCAACCCCAGAATATAATCTGGCTAAACAGAGTCTCAGTTACTGGGGACGGGGCGCTCTCCCAGTCTTATTCTACGCTAACACCCGAAGGCCCGATCTCGTCTGTGACTGATCCACCCGCCCAGTGGAAGCAGAGGGAGAAGTTGAGAGGATGGGGGGGCGCAGAGGTCGCAGAGTCGGATGTGGGCCTGCCGGGACCCGCCAAGGATTAACACAAGCGCTGTGCTCAGGACATATGGCATTTGTCATCTCCCACTGGGAATGAGACTCTCCCTTGGCTTTGCTGCCGCCGCACCCCCCCCTCCCTCATCACATCTCTACCCGACTTTCCCTCCCTCTCTCTCACCTCCTGTCGGGATTTAAAGGCTTGAAGTGCTTTAGTTGTTTACTGTGCATTAAATGCCCCCCCGTTCGCCCCCACGCCACCCACCCGCCTCCTAAACTTCAGTGTTAAGAGAAAAATGGTTGAGAGGAGGAGAGGCTGCTGACGCTGTGAAGCCCTCTCAGACGGAGTCATCAGAGGAAGGTGTTCGCTTTTAATCCCACGTGAGGAAGTGGACAGGGCAGGCGTGGCCATAGACTGTTACAGAAATGGACCACCAGAGCCCGTGTCTCTGGACTGAGACCAGTGAAGGACATTAGAAGTCTCTTTCCCGGTGCTGGCTGAGCGTTACTGAGCAGCCTCCAACTGAGCTTGAAGACGTAGATGTGACGTGAGCAACCTGTCTGAAAGTGTGAAGTCTTCTGGTAGCTGTGCCGAGAGAAATCTCAATCATTCCCAATCTTACAGAGACGGAGAGCGTAGGTATATGTATGGAGATAACATAGGCACAGGCTAATTACTGATCACTAACATGCTAGTTAACATTAGTAATTAACCCTAAACAGCTAATGGAAGTCCAAACTGCCTGTGAGCTTCTCCTGTACTATACGGTAATTCCTCTACTGTGTGACAGTAAGTCTCGTGGTTATGACCCAATCGTTAGCCTATTGTTATAAAAGCGTCTGCTACGGAGCCATAACGTGAGGTACAAGGTAATGGAGCCTTTTATACATTGTCGTGTTTCTTTAGAAATAAACAACGGACAAATAGAGTCTTTAAACGCTTCAGATGTAAAGTTATTCTCTGTCAAAGGGACGTCAAAATGAATGTCAATCAATGGGATGCTAACGGCGGGTGATGGCTTGTTAGCATCAAAATGGCGCCATAGGAGGTACGCGTTGTGGAGAGAGGCTTACCCCCTTGGGCGTGGCGGGGACGGCGATACCTGCTCTTACAAAGCAGCTGATGGTTGACAGTCAAAGTGGGCCGCATGGTCTTCTTTTTATGATTTTTGTGCTTTTTGGTGCACACATTGATAGTCGTGTATCTTTCTGTCTCCATTTATGGTGGCTACATTTGCTGGTTAATCTAGGTAATTAGTTCTTTCTATTTCTTCTAATATCATGACTATTGGTGATGTTACAATTTTGGACATTCACGAGTGCTTCATCATTCTTGGATTTGGGTCAATTTGTCAAGCAATTAGCCACAAATTGAGTGTCTCATATAAAAAAAACAAATGCTTGGCATGTACCTTTCTATTTTCTATATTGCAATTTTGAAACAAGCTATCTTGTCGCCTTTGACAGGACCACCGCCATGCTTGCATGAATATAGCAGGTAAGTTGTCCAGGATGTGGATCTGTTTCTCTACAACAGCTACAGGGATTTTCCAGGGGACTCATTTCTGTGTTGACTAGCAAAGCTCTCAAAGCTAAAATGTTTTCATGATCAATAGTTATACTAAATAAAAATATGAGAATTAGACCGACCAGCATTTTCCTTTAACAAACCACAAAAAAAACACTAAATGCATTGCTTTCTTTTGCAGCAAAAAAGCACTTCTTATCTGTAATTGACAGCAGCAAAACTGACATTTAAATTAAAGTGTCATGAGTTAGGCTTTCTAAATAAGCAGTTTACCATATGTCTTGTCTATTCATTTCTTTTGCCACTACATCATACACATTTCCCCTTCAAGTCACTGAAATGTTTATCAAAAATAAAGTCTGGGTACTGTGACCTCTGACCTCCTATTTATTACTTCTTACAAGCTAAATTGAAGCTTATTCTATTGCTGCCCATGCACATGCACATCTGCTGAATGCCTGAAAAGTAAACACACTTTTTGTGGGTTTGACAGTTTAAACTGAACTGCAGTTTTCCAAATAAGGCAGCTAATTAGCAGAGTGACATTCATGTTGCACAACCTCATGTCCCTTCCCGGAGCGTGAATACTATCTTCGAGCTTCACGCTCGCAGGCAGGTATGTTGTTGTCATCCTCCATCTTCATAAACAGGCATGTTATTATAACATGATGGAGTGCTGTGTTTTTCTCCCAGTACCTTTATTTATGGGACACCGTAATATGCCGGAAATCAAAGCTTGTAATTCGGCGGTTGATGTTTATTGTGCTCCTCCCGTGTCTAGAGACATTTGATAAACAGCGTGTTGCAACAGCAGAAAAAAGGTGTTGGAGGATCTTGTGGGAGCTTGCCAAAATAATACCCCATTCAGCGCAGCTACCGTGTGAAAATGCCTCCCCGCACTGACTCATATTTCACCGCCAGAACGAGCGGTTTGCCGTATGGGCCCGGTGATGAATTACACCAAAGCACATTCCTTATGGGAAATCTGGATGGTGCAGGAGAGAAGGGGGAGCAAGCTCCAGCGACAAATTGCCTTCACTGCCAGTTAGTCCGTGTTCCTTTCTTCTCTCTGTGTTGATGCTGTTGTAGGAGGGAGAGGGTTGGGGGTTTTATTTTGTTAGGTGGAGGTTATTTCGTCTTCTGCAAGACATTTGGAAATCCCTCCAGGTAGTTGAGTCTCTGGATCAGAGGCCGCCAGAACAGGAATTTCCAAGCGCCACGGGAGTGAAAGCAAGCAATGCAACAACAACAAAAATCTCTCAGATGCTGATTTGCCCCATCAGCTCCGTCGATACCTGTTAGCAGTACTGAACAAGCAGCGGTGGGCTTGAGGCCAGACAAGCTGCCCAGTTGGCTGGTTGGATGGTTGCCAGTTTGAATCTCTGGGATGTTTTCTAAGAGGAAGCAGCGCTCACCCACTCTGATCCCGCAGGCTGGAGTGCCAACGAGGGCCGAGGGCCACAAGGATAACCGCAATCTGGAGGATGAACTCCGGCCCTGAGCTGGGCTCAAGAGGCGATAATACAGAAGGGATGGAAGGGTTCAATCCCCTCCTCAAACTGCTAGAGTGTCCTTGTGCAAGGCACTAATCAGCTATCAGCTCAGGACCCTGACCTTTGACCTCCATGTTAGGAGAGAAAAAAAAACTTCATTTGTACTGTGTCAAAAATCATGTTAGCAGCTTAATGCATGATAACAATGACAATAAAAAATAATAAATTGATTTATCAAGCCAAAAATTGTAAATTTGACTATTTAAGTTATTTGCAAGAAGGAAAACTTATTTGTTTCTTCCTAACTGAATGGGCACTTCCAGAGACCGTTTTTCATCGAAAGTGGAAGGCCCCTTAGTGAGGGGAAATCTTAATGCTACAACATACTATACATACCACAAACCAGAGGATGTTATGAAGCCTCATACATGAATTTTGGCCTTGCAGTTCTTCTGTTATAAGCTTTTCCATTTTGGTATAGCAAATAGGTTTTAACAGGTTTAACAACAGTATGTTTCAGTATGTTAACAGTTTGGGGAAGGCAGTTTCTCCTCACATTTTCCAAGAACCTGTTGCCCTCTCTCCCGATGTAAATCGGATTCTGATAACTGTGATCAGTGACTTTATAATTATTCTGGCGATTTACATTTTTGACTTATTCCTCAGCCTGTGTTGCCTCTTTGGTTCTTCATGAGCACCTCCGTTCTCTATGTGGATGTTCACCACACACACAGACAACAGCAAGCTTACAGGCCCCATCAATGTGGAGGGATTACCAGGCAAGAGCGCTTCCTCCTTCGATCCCAATTTGCCTCTGAATAAATCCCAAATTTATGAGCATGTTAGCAGGCGTAATCCAGCCTTGATTCGCTCATTTCAGGCGCAAAGGAGGAACAGTGAGAGAGATTACCAACTGGGTAGTTGTTGTCAGCAGCACCAGAGTAGGTGGCCAACAAATGCCAGAGAAACACAAAAACATGCAACGCCACCCGCGACGGCATCTCGAGCGAGGCTGATGTAGACGAAATAGGTGGTCTCCGCTCTTGTTGTTCTTTTTTCTGATTTATTGATATCCCTCACTGGGGAGCTTCGTCTTTCGTCAGACTGTCAAGGCGCACGGTGGCGACGAAAGGGGGGGGGGGCGTTAGGAGACAGAGAGAGAAAAAGAGTGGTTATTTCTGCTGATAGGGCATATTTTCTGTCAACAGTCTCTGGCAGATGAGTGTATGTGATAATACCGCTGCCAAGGAAAGTCTCTCAGCTCTTCAGCCTCCGGAAGAATATTTCTATCTCAGCTCAGGGCCGTGGCTCCTCTCTCCCCTCCTTCCAGCTTTTATAATTCAGTAAACTGAAGTAATTACCACAGAGGCATGCTCAATAATTACAAAACGCTCTGTCACGGTCATGTAGGTAATGGCATATCTTGCTCTGCTGGCAGTGATAACACAGGTGAGACGAATGGCAGAAAACAGATCTGATAGCATTGTTATGGTAAAGAAATGCCATTATGATGAAGGGTAGCACTGCTACGGGGGGGGGGGGTCAATAATATTGACTCATATGTTGATGCATGTGTTTTCTCTTCTCTACGCAGGTACAAAGAGTAGCTAAGTGACCGCCTTGACATTTTGTCCATTACAAAAGAACAGACTTCCAGCTTTGTGTTTATCCTGTTCATGTCTCATCTCTCCATCTGCAAATCAGCATGAAATTTGCTTAATTATCAACCGCAAATCAACAAAATATTAGGTGTTGTTTACTGTAATCCCATTTTGCTTAGTTTAATTTCCTCAACTCCTCTCCTGGTGGCATGTTTATTCAGGATTGGACATGGTGGCGTCGCACAGAGCCCGGCTATCCAGTGCAGCTTCCGTGAGACGGCGGCAAGAACGCACCACGTAATTAGCAAAATGCGGCCCTAATGCTCGTCTCCTTGAGAGTTTGACCCTATTTGTTTGTGCCGAGGTAATTTCATTACACCCATGCAATTCCCAGGAGCGGCCGCGAGTTAACGCTAAATGCTCACCAGAGAGGGGATAAGTATTTGGCAAGGCATCAGCAAAGAGAAGAGAGGGAGCGAGCGGCAAAGCTCAATAACACTTCTTTCATGTTGACAAATTCCATTAGTGCGCAAAGGCTGGCGTTTGTACTCTATTTTATTTATGATAATGCTCAGGCACGGGAGGGAAGTGCTATTCATCAACCGTGCCACCTATGTGGCCCAACAGTGTGCAGCATACGTCTGTGACTTGTACAGAACACTCAGCATCACCCTCTCACCACGGGCCTGCGGGGAAGTGAAGGTGGCATCCGGTATCAGCATTTTTTTGTCCCTGAAGTGCTGCACTCCGACGTCTTCCTTTTACAGGCAAAAAATGCAGAATGATGAACATCTAACAAAATTATGAGATCTGACATTTTTTAAGGGTTGTATTATTTACGACAAGAGTCCAAGAGGGCAGCAGGTAAATTGTTCACTCATGAGAACCAAACCGATCCTGGGGTCACAACCCAAAATGGAGAGAAAAGCGGTTTGATTCGTTTGACAGGACAAGCAGAAAGGCGCGATCTCATTTGTCTCCGCTGCCAACACACCTGAAGTGTGACTTCTGTCACCCTAAAGTGTGCATAACAATGCTCCGAGAAACCTGATCCCTAGATTAGCCGCTGGGTGGTGGAAAGAGGTGTAATTATCCACACTCCCCGAGGAATAACAGAAGTAACAATGTCGTCTCACTCCCTGTTACCGCAGTCCCATTTAGCTCATTTCATTCTTTGGGCTCACATACTGGTGAGTCTGTGTTCTTTGCATTTTAAAAAGTATGCAATGCATATGTACTAGATTTTTAAACAGAATAAAACCAAACCAATCACCTGGCAATCAATGGCTGCTTATCCTTTATGAGGTATAAATATGCCAGCATCCCCAGAGAGTGTTGGCATGCTGATTAGGGTCCTATAAACCAACTCCAGGACCTGTGGGATGTGGTGGCCTCCACGGTGTCTACTGGCAATATGAAACATTTCTGTTTCAATAAAATATCATGATCACCCAGCCGGCATGTGTTTTTTTTCATGCATGTGGCTTTATTTGACTGTGACTGTAAGTGTGTTTGCAGATGCCTGTGTGTTCTGCATGCACGTATTTAATTTTGCAAGTGTCCTATGCATGTGTATGCGTGTGTGTTTTGGATGTTCGGGGGGGGGGTACATGCACACACAAAACACTGAGGTTGGAAACATTCTGATGTCAACAGCAAAGGAGCAAGAAATAGGAAACACATTTAAATCTCTGGCGCTGAGGACAGTGTTCAGGAGCCAGGCAAAATCACCGCGCAAACCCAGCATCGCGTGTGACAGGGTGCATCGTGGGATAGCTCTTTATCCTCTGCCCGCAAAACAGCAATCGGGAGAGGTACGTCCCATCTGAGGACAGGGAGTCGGCGCAGGTTGTACCTATTAGGGCAGCTTAGTAACTCAAGAAGCGGCAATTTAAGTCTGAGAGAAGGGAAGGGAGGGAGGGAGGACTGGGGAAGAAAGCAAAACTAATGCCACAACTCTGAGGGCTCCCAAAAGACAGCTTTGAGGATTGGACTGGATGACAGAAAGGCTCGTCATCACAGAGGTGGGTATGAGCGCTGGTAATAGGAGGACTTGTTCCATGCCAGGCATTATTATGGACATGTTGCACCCAGCGAAGTAGAGGCCTCTTTTTTGTCTGTTGAAAGCTACATCGGCTCAAGAGTGAGAATAAAGAAACCAATCCTGCAACATGCAGATGGAAATGTGATATTTGCCAATACGGAGCTCCAGTTTTCTATACATTTCAAGGCATTGTTGATTCTTGTGTGTCTCTGAGACACAGAGAAAGGGGCATAATAGATGACAAGGGGAAACGTACCAACCTACTGTACTTTTTTCCACTCAGTTTTCAATCTTTTGTGGTTGGCAGCAGGGACAGAACCCAGGAAACAGTATCCTATCACTTAAATGGTTAAGTATTTTATGAGTAAAATGCTTCCAAATGTCTCTCAAAAACCTTCCAGACCACACCAAAGACAAAATGAGGTAATATTACGTTTCTGAAAAGTCCCCAGTATGATACCCCGACTCTGCTGTAATTGCATCAGAAAAATGGTGCGCGAGTCTCTCTCTGTTACATGTCAGGCCATTTGACTTGGCAAAAGCTGCGCTCATTAAGAGTGTGGGAGAGAAAACTTCTCAAATTTTTCCCAGCTGAAGGCTTTGTGTGCGTATAGAGGAGAACACAACATGCAGAAGTACAGTATCCCCCAAAATCATCCATATGTCCCCAGCACATTGCTGGCAAAGAAAGTAGCCTCCATGCTAACGCTTAAGCACACACAAAGTCAAGTGACATATGCTGCATTCGTGTCATATAAGGGTTACAATTACAGGAAATGCAGTACGTTTACCAATAATGTGGTAAATTTACATGGGATTTAACATGCATTTGGCACATTGTGATATACGTTAATACACTTCAGAGAGTAGTAGGCAGCATGCTGACACTACACAACCACTGAGGCGTAGTCAGGAATTCTGGCCAGAAAAAATAAAGCTATCATTTTGACTTTTCTGGGAGTTTTTTTGGCCCTTTCCAGCTTTGGGCCCCTGGAAGACCATCACCACCCTTCACATGTTGGATGATTATTATAACTTGTGTAACTGACACTAAAAAGATGCATGGTGTACTTTAAAGTGAATGCGTTGGGGAACAGGGAGCCAGTGGAGATTCTGGAGGACGGGGGGGTGATGTGGTCACGGGAGCGGGTGTGGGTGAGGAGACAGGCAGCAGAGTTTGGGATGTATTGAAGTTTATTTAAGGCTTTTACAGGTGAACCATAGAGGATGCTGTTGCATTAGTCGATTCTAGATGTAATGAAAGCGTGGCTCAGAGTTTCGGCAGCAGAGAAGGGGAGTGACGGAGGAGACAGGCACCGTTTTTTAAGGTGGAAGAAGGCAGTTCTGGTGATGTGGTTGATTACGAATTGTGCGGGGATGGAGACTGGGTGAAGTTGTTGACGGAGAGACTGAAGTTGTGTGGGTGTTTTTTGTGAGGGATTTGGGGCCGATGATAACCATGTCAGACATGTCGGATGATTATTGTAACTCGTGTAACCGACACTAAAAAGATGCATCAGGACCACGTTTCAGTGCTAACGCAGCCTAATTCACAAGTCACTTAGAGGGGCCTTATTGCCACTAAAACACCATCTTACAATACTTACAATATATGAATCTTTAATTATCCTCAATGATTCAGAGGCCCCGCCCCCGCCACCAGTCCCCTCAGTCTCCATGGCAGCCTAATCTACTGCAGATTTACAAAAATGGTTATCATGAAACAGGCATTCCCTGTAAGTAATCCCCTCCTTTTTTGCGTCTAGAGCCTTTTTTGCGTCTAGTTATGTCAGGCTGTATTTTAAACAGTGCTAATCATATACCTTTGTGGACACTTAATTAAAATTACAAAACCAATTTTAATCGGTGGTCCAATTAATATGTAAATGTATGCAAATGTAGTAAAACAAGGTGGTGATTAAGTTAAGGACACTATTTCATGTCTTCCTTAAGTGTGAAAACAAACCATCCCCCACCCCCCAAAACATCCAAGACTGATGGATTTTGATGCTTTCCGGCCACATGCTGAGTTAGGAAAATACCCTCTGTGGTATTATTTAAAAAAAATAAATAATAAATAAAAAAAGGGGGAAGTACAGGAGAAGACGCAATGTCAGAGCACAGTTTTAATCATTTACTCACACACAACACGTACAGAAGCTGGAGCTTACATGCACCATGCTCATTCACCTAAAAGGTCAGCGCAGTTATATACTGTACTGTGTCTTACACCATCAAGTAAGTGTTACTAGGTATGTTTGAAATTCAAGGCAAAGTTTTCCAGGCTTGAGGTGAGAGTTGACAATTCTAAACGAGCAGACTTTCAATTCTAATTAGGCCTCGGAGATACGGTGGTCTTTCAAAGTGATATCTGAAGGGGTTGGGGAGGAGCGTGGGGGTGAGCAGGTAATAATGAATCTGAATCGGAGTGGATATTAAATAACTGTGGGCATAGAGAGTGAGAGGAGCAAATTAATTACCCTGCAAGTGAGGCCTGCAGTGCTGGCCAGATCGAGGTGAGCGCAGGTCATCAAACTTTGTTGCTTCTGAATTTATGCACTCCGATAGTTTTATAAATACAGTAAAATAATTAAATGCGTTATTAAAACTACTGAGGCCATATCTCCTCATATATCACCCTGCGTGTTCTAATATATGAACCTCTGTTTGAAGAGCTTTGTACAAACATTTTACACCTGACAGCCAATCAGAAACAAGTATTTTCTGTGGGCAAAAAAAAAAAGAGGTCTCTCATGAATCTGTAATTCATGTCAGACATTATCCACAGAAACGTACATCATCTGAAACCCAGTCATCATAAAAAGGGTCAATAAAAAAAAAATAAAAAAACACAGATACTGCCATGAGCAATCATACAGTGGTGGATATTAGTGCAACATCACAAACTGATTCCATTAGTGAGATGAGCTGTGAGGTTATCGAGTTTGTGTATAAAATGCGTCTGTGCGTGCATGAGGTTTATTTCTGCATGCATGCTTGCCTTCTTACATTCATGCGTGTAAACATGACAACAATTTTGCCTGTGTGTGTGCGCGCGCGCGCGACGGTGCAGTTGTACTTGCTAACTTGTGCTTGCATGCTTGTTTTCTTCAATCCAGCACAAATACAATTTTATGTAACGTTTGTCTTCTCGCTCTGTGTGTGCGAGTGTCTAGCAGCATGTGTGTGTCCGTGCATTCACATAAGAAGTCAAGCCAGCACACATGCACACACAACTTCAATTTTATGAGCGGTTTAACACGTGCACAGGTTCAGTGCACAAGCACGGCAGCTTACGAGCGGGGGCGTGTGTGTTCAGCACACAAGGTGGGCGAGATGTTGGAAACAGCTTGTGTCATCAAGTGTTAGCAACCTGTAATCCCATCTGAGCCGTGAGGATGTGCAGCCCCGCCACCCCCCCGCAACACTCTGGCTCCCTGGGGCTGAGAGTGCAACCTGCGCCCCACTGATACCTCCGCTACACAGGGTTTCCAGGTGACTTACAAACATAAACACCAGGAGGGGGGTCTCAGCTGTTAGCGAGGTGAGGCTAGTCCCTGAGCGCAGGAAGATGATACTGACAACCACAGAGCAGGACCAGGTAGCTACACCGGTGGCAATTCATTCTGCCTCACAAGGCTGACAAGAGGCAGCTGTGTGAGCTAAAAAAAGACTACACCAGTGCTATTGTATGCATGCTTGCATGTTTGCTGACTTTACTACTCTTCTCAACTTGGGCCTCTGTTACACAACGTTTCAGCGTGTCACAGATGAACATTTCAATGATGTGCTTGCAGCCCCGTTCCACTGCCTCTCAATTCGATCACCCGATGATGATGATGTCTTAAAGGCAACTGACTCAAGAAAATCTTGGAAAATGAAAGGTGCCATTATCCTGCCATTACCGCTTGTGGCTTGAGAGGCCGCTGTTTAGCAGAAGCTACATAGTCCTACATTGTGTTTGCTTTGCATGACTGCTGATCATTTCCAAAGCATAACATGATTTGCTGGCTTATTTTCCTTGATAATCAAGTAAACTCATGATACCATTATATCGCAATTGGAGTATTGTAAATTGCAATCGCAATATGACTATTTCTCCAAATTGTGCAGCCCTACTTTACACAGACGGTAACAGAGGTTCAACAGAAGCATTGTTAAATCTGATTGGGCTTGAGAGGGACAACTGGATGTTTGCTTTCTTTCCAGGCAGTTTACGGACATAATCCAAGATGTGCATCACAGCTGGACTTGGTCCTGATTGGCTCCCACCACTAAAAAACGTCTGAAATATGTCCAATCAGGCCAGTTTGCAGCAGCTAAACTGGAAAGGCTCCACTCAGCAGGGTTACCTCATTTGAATTAATGGAGCGGTTGCTGACGGCCAATCTGGCTCTAGCTCTGTGAGGGCTTTCATTTACTTCAAATATTTTGAACCTAACGTGACTGGAATTAACCCTCCCGTCCTGTCAGTAGTGGGTTATATTTAATTTAGTAACCTATAATGGTGCTACTTTTTATGTGAAATTATTACAACAATTAATCACAATTGTATCGAAATCCCAATATGGACTAGTGCAATATCCAAATTGCAGGGGGGGGGGGGGCAATATTTGTTGTGTCTGTGTCTGTGTCAAACCATTTTGAATTAAGTATTAGTGCTGAAGAGACGTTCCAGCCTCCAAATCCTATCCTACAGACTAAAGAAAACATCTTTGCTTGGTACAGATGCTCGCATAAGTCACACTATAATCATTTTAATTTAAATATTTTTCAATGAAAATGAGAATAATCATACAAAAATAATCATCCTCTCCAATATCATGAATCATATTGCAATCGCAAAATAATCGCAATTAGATATTTACCTCATATTGTGCAGCCCTAGGGTGAAATCTAAACTCTAAACAAGACTTTTGGCATTCAGTAATTATTATTTTATTTTTCTTGGATTTACTTTTTTCCTTACATACTGAAAGGGCAATATCTCTAGATACAAATACACACATCTCTTCAGAAATGAGAGAACGGAGACAAAAGATATAACGTAAAAAAACAAAGATGTGAATAGTAAAAAGGATTTCTATGCAAGGTCCCTTTAAATTTCTAAATCCTTTTTTGTGTGCAGATGCCACTTCGAGATCTGTAATAAGATAATACTGTTTGAGAAGAAAAGCTATTGAGGTGATGTTTCATTCAACACTGACATCAAACGCACAACTCAGAGACAAAATTATCACCTGCAAAGAGCCGTGCTGAGAAAAATGCTGTGGTACGAATCACAAACAGCAGAAGTGTTGAAAGGTATTTTTCTGTCTTTGAGAATTAAATGTAAAAATGACAACACTTCTTCAAATTAGACGGCAGGGAATGTGTTTTTTCCTTCCATGGGGAAAGCACCTGACTACACGACTGACAGTCTGTGAGTCACAAATCTTAAATTTGAGGTGTCACAGGTTTGATCCCGACAGGAGAATACTAAACCCTTCACTGCTTTTTTTTTATACCTTTGTAATAAATTCAAATTGTTTCTGAAATTCATAAACTAAGCCCTTTATTTGTTGCGATGCATTTCTGACATGTGATCACGGGCTTTGAATAGATTTGATGTGCCTTGGGGTAATGAAACTGTGTCCGTACCTAAACGTGGCCATGACTTGTATCATTTGACATTTAAATTACATAGAGATGGATGCCACGCAGAGTAAATACTTTAAACATTTCCTCACCAGAAAAAAAGCTGCATGAAGGTGATACTAATGGTAGGCTGGCAAGTCCGCAGAGATATCCACTCAATAGGCAATTTAAAAATGGAAGGAGGTGGTTTGACTAAGCAATAAAAGTGTCGGACTGCCAGCGAGAGCAGAAACACAGAGCGGAGTGAGGTGGTGGTGGAAGGGGGGGGGGACCAATTATCTTATTTATAAATCAACGGCAATTCCACTGATGACTTTATCTTAAATTTGATCAAGCTGCAGGTTTTGAAGTCCACTAACCAAAAAAAAAAATCTTTAATCTAATTCCCCTTATTGGTAATAATCACGAGTGTCCCTTTGGCCTGCACTAATCAGAGTCCCATTGATCTGGACTCGAGGACTGCGAGAAAGGACTGCCTTCAGTGTTCACAAGGTTAAAAGCTGGCAGCATAAAACCCTGAGCTTAATTGTTCATACTGAACATGTAACTCAAAATAAATGGTTCACAAATAGACATTCTTTTTTCAAACAAGGCCAAACATCTACAACCACGCTGACAGCGCCGTAGGGCTGGGCATCGGTCAAAAATATTCAATACCAGTACCGATACCAATAACGTGACTTTGATACCGGTTCCTGAAGATACCGGTTCCTGAAGATACTTTTTTTCGATACCAATTTTATAAAACAAAAAAGGAATTACAACATACACATTACGGCACAAATCTTTTTATCCATGTTCCAGCTCCTACAGCTGTCTCTGTGCAACGTAGAGTTCTTCCTGCGTGTCTCCACAACGTGTAACATTAGACAGCCAATCACAGATATTATTAGATCTTGGTAGAAGCATGCTGCGTGTTTATTGGCTCACTGACGTGGATGAGATTTACTCCTTAGGTATTGAATGACAAGGCATTTTTTGATACTCGATACATTAGAGACATTTCGGTCAGTGCCTAAAAATCGAATTCGGTAACCAGCCCTATAGCTCTGTGATGCTGTAATGCTCACTGTAATGAAAATTGAACTGTTGTATAAAAAAAAAAAAAAGTATTGGACAAACTAATATTTTGACCTGATGATGGCATTAGATGAGAAGTAAAGGGATCACCAAAGTTCAAAGATCTGCTCCACATTAAATTTCCCTCAATAAATGTCAACCTGCTGGTGGCGCTAGAGGTAAAATCAGGGTCACCAAAGTTGGATACGTTCATCCTCTGGGAAACATGACCGTCTCTACCAACATTTTTACCAATTCATCCTCAAGGAAATCTCCTGGTGGCACTTTGGGAAGTCGGGCAATTATCATCAGGATTCATCCTCTGGGTTCCATGAATGGCTGTGCCAAATATCATGACAATCCATCCAATAGTTCAATCACCTCATGGTGGCTCTAGAGGGAAAGTCAGGGGCTCACCAAAGTCGTAAAGGTTTATCCTCTTGGCTTCATGGATATCTGCCAGACACATTGCAGAGGCTCTGGAAACAATGCTTCCTTTAGCCATCATAGCGGAGATTGGCTGGGACTTAAGTCACTCACTCTTCTACTTTCCTTTATTCTACCAGGTACACGTCTCATTGACATTCAAAACCTAAAAGTGTGATGACAAACTGAAGTAAAACAAAGCCACTGCCACTTCAAGTACTACATGAAATCTCCATATAACCATGCTGTATATGATCATGCATTGCGGCTGACATAACTAACCCTGCTCGAGTTGATAAACGAGGTTACCAGGTTAGCGAGGGCATTATTATGCAGCGGCTTGTCACTTTGACACATCATCAACACCATCACCATCCTCATTAGCGTGGTCACTTTTACAGGTGATGCCGCTGGCAGAGGACACCGCGACTCCAACACGAGGGCAGCGGTGCTCGGCCGGAAAAGAAAGCACCCAAGACATACAAAAGATCATTAGAGCACATTAAAATCCACATTACAGCTTCTGCTGCCTCCTCAGGAGTCACACGCGCTGGGTGAGTCATCGGCAGGCCCGCTAACTCACCACACCGTGGCCTAATGGCAGCTCATGTGGACGTCTGCCCACTGATTGCAATTTGGCAGCAACGCGATCAGAAGCTCACAGAGGTATATGATGTTACTGTATGTGGGCAAACAAAGATCAGAGTGTTTAAACCAATCAACGGCGGAGAAACATCCTGAGCTGACCCTGGCTTGCCAGTAAAAAAAAAAAATGCAGTCATACTCATAGAAATAACCTCTTATTCCACATGTTCTCTGGAGTTCAGCATGTTTTTGCATGCAAGGAAAGGTTGCAACGTGTGGGGGGAGAACTCTTTCTACGCATGGACAAAGTTAATAACACCTCTTTGCAAAAACTATTCCAGCAATGTATCAAAAATAAGTACATTACTTGTTCAAATTGACAAAACTCTAATTCATACAGTATTTTAGTTTCCACAGATACTAAACATGTCCGACTAATGTTTGTGGAAAGACATTAGAATATTTCCATCTGATGTAATGGTACAGCTATAGAAAATCATGGAATCTTGTGTTTGAACATTTCACTCAAAATAAGCATCATATAGCTGTAATGAATGGTTGTCATGTTGACTCACACTGTGGAAAAAAAGGCTTTTCTACTACCTTTAAAGCCTCTTGATAAAATCTTGCACTAACTTCCAATAAATACCATAACCAGAGACAGTCCCGAGACTCTGTGCAGCTTTTCTCACAGCTTCCATATATCCAGCTGCACTAAAAATGTATTATCTGTGAGCTGAGCTTCATGTGTGCTAACCCCCTCAGTGTTTCGCTAAGGGTGACTCCTGCAGCGACAATCACAGGATCAGAGAGAGGATCCACAGCAGCACAGCACCGTCGCCCCCACGCCCCCCAACCCTCCCCCCACCCAATGATAAATGAGTTTGTATTGTCTGTCAGGCCGGCTTCCTGCCAGCCCAGGTCACTGGTTATTAAATTACCACTTGCCAATGTCCTAAATACTGATTGATGGATGAGCATGGCAAATGAAGGACTCCTATGACTTTTGTTTCCCCCTCACAGATTTCTCAGTGCGAGGGGAAACCTAGACCAGATTGTTATTGACATGTATTGAATGCAGGCTGGCGGCCTCCCTCCTTTACTGTTCTTGGTGGTTTTCTTATCGTTTAATTTTTGTGTTCATTTTTCTTGCTCCTAGGGTTTCTAATGGTTTCAGTGATCAGTAAAACATTTCTAAAAACACACTGGACCATTTCTACATATGTCACTAATGCTTTCACAAAAGTACACTAATAGTTAACCTTCTCTAAAAGAAAAAGGGTACATTGTTTTATTATTTTTCCTTACAGGAGCTTACAGGGCCCCTTTATTTACCATTTTAGAGCACACAACTGCAGTGTCATCTCCAAAGAACCAGTAGCTTCCAGTCAGTACCTTTTCAAAGAGTACTCCTGCAAAAGAATTAAAGTGCATTTTGTCACTTGAGGAAGTTAATTGTTCCTTTAGAAGTACAAGTAACAAGGGTAAAACTATCAACATACAGTATGTTTAAACAGTAATTATTTCTGCTAAAGCAAAGTAGCATTTAGCAGCTTTTCAAAACTCAAATGTGACGGTGATTTTGAGCAAAGTGTAATTTTTAAATGGACACTTGACACATAAAAGAAAAAGTTGCTTGCACTGCAATAAAGAGGGTTACTCGTTATTTTACCAAAGCATTAAAGTGCCTCTACGTCAGACAGGGAATTTAACTGTTCCTTTGTACGAGCAACAAGAGTGCAAGCAGAGACCAATGTGCAACAGTAACACTCCAGTATCTTCCAGTCACAGTAGGGAACATCTTAAAATACAACTTTACAAAAGTCCCCTCCGAACATTTTTTAAAATAAATCTACATTATAAACTTGCCTGAAAGGGACAGAGTTTAAATTGGAAAAAATTAGACTATTGTCTTGTAATAACAAAAATGTTGAGTGCTGAGGGTTTGACTGACCAAAACAGACAGAGGGACTGCTGAAAAATCCATCTTCAACTGTATCCTCGCGCCTGGTTTTCTGCGAGTCCTGATGTTGGGCTGGTGTGTGAGAGTGTATGTGTGTCTCAGGGGTGTGCTCAGGGTTAGGGGCATTGATGAGTCTGTGGCTGACATTTGAGTGTGATTGAGGGGGAGTGCAGATACTAAATCACTGCATTGTTCTGCTGTCTGTGCATCCTGTCGTTACTGCACTTTACCGACCAACATGATGCCTTTAATGTGATAATAACCAATTAAACAGAGGCACGGAAACTTGGCTTTTTGCTAACAATCCAAAGCCTGGAGGTGCTCAAACCAAACCCTCAGAAAGTTTAAGCAAAAAAGAACACCAAAAGTATAGAAGTAGCTGTTGAATATATTAATTAACTGTGTATGTATTCAGCAGTCACAAAGAACACTTTTTGGCTGCAAAGCCTTCATCGGCCTTATGAAGAAGTACTGGCTTTTTCAGTCATTGTTAACTATGCCACATTTGTCTCTAATGATAAGGTAAATGAAAGGATATTTCAAAGAGAACTGGCCCTCCCTGAGTAGTTTTCTTTTTCTTTTTTTTCTTTCAAAGACTGGACAAACTGGAGCAGTTTGGAAAAAGACCGCAGGCGTGCCGAATGATTGTCAGCCATGCAAATAATCACTTACTTACACTCAGTGAGTTTGCTTCGGATAAGGCAAATTACCATTTGAAAATGAGCTCAAAAACACTCAGGGCGAAAAGCTTGCATCATGATTCTTAGTTATATTATCGCGGGTACGTAACTTCTCATACATACACACACATGCTGACAAACACATTGCTCTGTGTGGCCTCTTTACTGGCTGCAGGGATATCAAATGAATGCTCCAAGCTGATGGAAGGTTGGTCTTATTGCTGCATTTAGTTGAAATTGTTTTCAGCCAGTCAGATGCTGCTTCTGCTCCATGTTCTGGTTGCTAAAGTCGTGATAGTTTGAAGGCATTTCTGCAACATTATATACAAGTATAAACGGTGGATGGTGATAGGGAAAAGGGAAAAGGGTATAGAGAGACTATGACATGCTGGAAAGTCAGTAGACTAAAATCAGACTGCTACTACTCTGCTGTGTACAGCAGCAGCGTCGCAGCACAGACAAAAGTGCTGATACACAAAAATGAACTAAATGGTTTTTATTTCTTTAGAAACTGCAAAATGGGTGATGGGGGCGGTGGGTAAAAAGTGTAATAGGTGTATGCCCCAACACCTGAGACAGACAGATATACTTTCATTGGTCACAGGATGGTTAAAAAAAAAAAAAAAAGTCAAACAGTAAAACAATCTGCATGTTAATTAACTTGAAATGCGTCCTTTGTCCTGGCTGGAAGCTTCCTGGGTTCTCAGACAGGTGTTGGGAGGAAGTGTGTCCTTCGGACTGACAGTGTCTCAGGGTGAATAGCCAGGTTATAAAAAGCCCTTTAAGCCCATCTTATCCTTTTAGTTGCTGAGTCTATGGCTGAATTCGGAGCTACTGTCAACAATATGAAGTTCCTGGCCAGGATTGGGAGGTAAGCAAAGTTTAAGCTACAGTGCTGAACTAATGCCAGTTTGATTAAATGCTCTAAGTACAAACAGCAGGGTTTTTTGATCCCTTCACTTATAGTTTTCAGGGCTCACGGAGCTTCCCTCATTGTGCTGCTCTCTTTCTGACCTCCTCAGCCGAGGCCAATCCATTATATCATCAGAACATGACTATAGTGTGTTGTTCTAATCACCCAAAAATACAGCGGGCGTGAATACTTCATCACAACTGGTGTCATTTTGGTTGAAAGCACTGTAACGCTTTTCTGAAGCTCGGCTTTATTTCCAGCAGATGCGTGGCGGAGAACGAACATTTGTTTACATCCCCAGATACATTAAGTGTTTATTTGATAGCAAACACAATCCAAATTGTCACTTAGCGATGCCAGCTCCAAGTCCAATAAGCCACGGGTCTTTAAAAGTCACAAAGTGCTGCCATGTTTAACAGGGTTAAATACATAAACAAAGATGGATTGAATGTGTAATTTGGAGCATTCAAATTTTGTGAAGGAGAAAAAAAAAAAAATATTTCGGGGAGCATGCCTTGCTGCATATTAATTCTTATCGTGGTGATGAATAATCATGCTTCTTATGAGGAAGAGTCAGTAGAATACAGCAGCACTTTGAGCTGTCATAATTAACAGACTCACTCAACAATGGGCACATTCTCAAAGAGACTTCTTATTAACACAGACATAATGGGTAAAGTGCATATTAAAATGGGTATTTAGAGTGGAAGGGATCACAACTACCAATGAACACCAAGTTTTATGGTCGACGTGTTTAATTGTTTCAGCGTCAAATGAATGCCAGCGACAGCCGAGGCCTAGGCCATACTGTACGGCTGCCCCGAGGTGTCAGAAAGCTTTGGCGTGACACTGCCATTACCCACGGGGCCCATGCACACCTCATTAGCGACAGAGTATCCTTTGGCCACCCATGGGCAAGATTCAGTCCCTTGGTGGCTTAACAAGATCACATTTAAACCTAGGGAATCGCTTCCTGATGAACATTCATCAGCAGGACACAATTATTTCCAGGCTGCTTGAATTTCTGATCTAGTTTTGTGAAAAATGCATAAAGATATTATTGATATCCTGGTGAAATATGCATAAAAAGGTTTAAGGGTGAGTTCAACAAAATTACAAATCCACATTTTCTCATCCAGCTTTAGGGGCATCAAGGCAGGCGGATAGTTTTGGTTTTATTTGCCCTGGTTTAATACCGGCCTCTGCAGTCACTTCTCACAGCATTGAAAAATGATAATTATAAATTCAATAGCAGTGTGTCTTTCCAGAAACAGTGTCCTGGTTACTCTGGATAATCCATAAAGCCTGACGAGAGTTTTCAATGGAACTACTTTCTATCGAGGAAACAGAAAACCACTCAATCTCAGTGACGGAGGTCTCAAAATGTAGGAAAACACAAGTGAAAAAACTCAAGTCAAAAGATAGCTGGACAGGTCTAGGGAAGTGAATGAAAATACCTTTGTCTCTCGTAAAGGTGCCCTTTAGCAAAACATCAACGCTATCAACCCTTCTGTGGGCACACAAAAAGCTTCATGTTGGCTCTACCAAGAGACAATCACAACTAACGCAGAGTAACACAGGCAACTCGTCCATGTCAGCAAAATGAAGGAAGAACAAAGAACTTCCATCTTCTAAATGTTCCCTTACATCATGAGACGGATGGTTAGGGTCCGTAATTCAGCGATGAGCCCTGAATTCCAACTGAATAGCCTTTTCCACAGTGTGCCTGTCAAGGGTGATTACAAGCTTAGCAAGAAAAATGAGATACTGGTTGACCTATTTCTGAACACTTTGTTTCATTTCGTCCCCCTACAATCTCCCCTTCCTCCAATCCGATCCTTTCTTCCAACCAAGAACCAAGTTTGCCCGTTCCTTTCATTTTTTTTTTTATTTCAGCCTCTGTGCCCACCGGTTCCCCGAGAGTAGAGGTCAGGTCAGAGGCCACCTGACTCCACGTTGCCGAGTGTGAGCAACCTGGCAACAAAGGCCTCCGCTGTTGATCTGTCGCTCGGTGCCAAACTTTCACCTTCACCCCCTCCCCTCTAGCCTCTGTGTGAAGAAAACCCCTGCAGGGATGCTTCAATGGGGGGCTGTGAGCGCTCAGTCCTCTGAGGCAGCAAAGTTTGGATGCTGTCACGAGGAGAGTCACACTGGGAACTCATCAGCCAGAAAAAGGTGGGAAATAAAGGAGGTGACGCACCTCTGCTTTTGCTCGCGGACAAAGACGCTCAGAGACGACGCGGCAACCTTTATGGCCACCATTTCTCGCCACCTCTTTGACATCATCGGATGATGAGCAGCCTCATTTGGCTGTCAGGGTGTCTTTTCTAAATGTGTCTAAATGCCGCTTGAAAAAAACAACAGTTTTTGTTGTTTCAAAAACAGATTTTCAATCAACTAATACCAAATGCTTAAAGTGCTCATATTATGCTCATTTTCAGGTACAAAATTGTATTTAGAGGTTATATCAGACTAGGTTTACATGGTTTATTTTTCAAAAAACGCCATCTTTTTGTGTGTTGAGCACTCTGTTTTAGCTGTTTTATCTTTGTTGGGAGTCGCACATGTGCAGTAAGGACTACTAGCCAGTCAGAAGCAGAGTATGAGGGCGTGCCCTGACAGTACCTAGGTAAGGACTACTAGCCAGTCAGAAGCAGAGTATGAGGGCGTGCCCTGACAGTACTAGGTAAGGACTACTAGCCAGTCAGAAGCAGAGTATGAGGGCTGACTAGAGGTCGACCGATTCATCGGTTTTGCCGATTAATCGGCACCGATTTGGTGGAACTATCGTTATCGGCAAAAATCCATACCGATAGTTTTTCCTGGTTGCGTCCGTTGCTGGAGCGGCTAAGAAGCGCGCGCTGTCATTCATTCCACAGTACACAGAGCTGAGAAGGGTCTGCTGGCATCATACATTACAATAGCGGCCTCTAGAGGCGAAATAAAAACTATCACTGATGCCTCGTGTTTATTTTTGACACGTGTTACTGCGCGCTGCACGGAGAGCACATGCTGTGCGGAGAAGGCTGACATCAGATGCGCGTTTAAAGCATCAACAGCAAAAAGGTATGTATACAGTACATTTTGTCATATCATAAAGTTAGTAATTTGTTGAATAGATGCTGCATTAGTAGAGAAAGAACAGCACAGTTTGTTTGCTTTCGAGGCGGAGATGACGCTAAACATTAGTAGTAGGCTAACTTACCTCAAGCTGTTAAAACACTGACAAAAATAAACGCAAATCCGACCCAAATGGATTGTCCACGATCCCAAACGGCACCTCCGATTCATATTTAGATAATTTAATAACCGTTAGACGTAGAGACTTCCTGATTGCTGCAGCTAAAAGCTAACGAATTAGCCGTCACGGGGGTTTCTTTGCTGTCTTTCTAGCCTTTACAGGTGATTTTCTATCCAGCTGTTACATCCAAGATTTATCCACTTGAGGTCCATAATTCATCACGTTTTCGGTCATTTCTGCCGCTAACTCCGTGCTACCGACAAATGTGTGTTCTCCAGGGGTGCTCATGAGCGCACTTAATGCACCCTTTTCGCAAGTCCGCATCAGACCTCACTTTGCTTTAGGGTATTACCCAGAATCCGTGTAGTGTCGTGACGTTTCGAACAGCTAGCCAATGGGGGAGCAAAACGGTTGCTATGGTCGGACGCCGGGAAAACTCAGAAGAAAAGGAAGAATTATTCGGAATTATACTGCCTATTTGGAAGAGGAAAACCAAATGGAGAAGAAATTTATTTTTAAGTGTAAGTGAAAATAGTTTTTTTTAATCAGAATATGAGCGATACATAACATAATACATGATGATACAATGATTTCACATTCTTTTGGCAGGGTCCGACGAGCTGACATTCAATTTTATAAAGTTCAGGGCAGAGAATGAGCGGCTATTCACGGGGCACAGAAATGCCTCTAGCCAGGGATATGAGTAAGTTAACATGGCCATAACATGGTGGTGAGTTCTAATCAATTTTAGCAGCTGTACAGCGAATACCGCAACTGCAGCCAGCGCCATGTTTGCTCTCCTGTAAACAGAAGGGACATAGAAGTGACGTATATAGTGACGTGTGCAAAACAGTCCCAATTCTGCTCTTCACAGCTTCGAGCCCTTGCGCACTTACTCCCCTAAGTGCACTTTCAACAAGTGTCCACTTCGAGGAAGACCTTAGGGCGTAGTGCGGGTATTGGGACAGGGCATAAACCGTTCTACCGAGAAGAATGGCGTCACTGTTTTGAGATTTGGCATACACACTTGGGCCTTTTTTGAAGAAATGTAAATAGTTTGTCATTTATATGAATTATAATGCTCATTATGTTTATTTTTGCACTGGATGACTAAAATATGTAGGAGAACTGTTTTAGACAACACGCATGCTTGTGTAGCATTGCTTGGGTGTATCAATTCTAAATACTATCGGTCGATTAATCGGTTATCGGCAAATACGGCCCAACCTAGCTATCGGTATCGGTAAAATCGGTCGACCTCTAGCCCTGACAGTACCTAGGTAAGGACTACTAGCCAGTCAGAAGCAGAGTATGAGGGCGTGCCCTGACAGTACCTAGGTAAGGTCTACTAGCCAGTCAGAAGCAGAGTATGAGGGCGTGCCACGCTAGCAGCTAGGCGAGCATTATAACGTGTGTTCCAAAGTGACCACGTTTGTCTCTGAAGTAAAGGCTGGACTACAATAGAGCTGTTTGGAGCAGTTGGTGAACAGTGTTTTCTGTTGGAGATGGTAAGTCCCTTTGGGTGGGGGGGGGACTTTGGGCTTTTTCACTTTGTAAACCTATAAACGTGCACAAAAAAAGATATATAACACTATAAAAGAAAGGGAAAAAGCCAAAAAGCATAATGTCAGCACTTTAATTGAAACAATACGCTATGAAATTAGATGAAAGAGTATTAGTTTCTTAGTGCCACTGAAGTCCTGAAAATCCTGTGTGTTGAGTTTTGCAGATAAGAGTTAAAGAAACAGAGGCTGGCACTGGGCCCTTCTCTTCTCACATCCTCAGCAAAGCAACATGGGAGACCAGGGGTTTGGTCTTAAGAAGAAGTAAGTAGAGTTTGTTATTTCACCGCCTTTGACTAAGGTCATACCAAATTAACAGACGACTGACTGAATAAAAATAGCATACCATTAATTCTTTTTTTCTCCTCTCTGCTCATAAATCTTAAAGGTTGACCTGATTTTTAATGTTAAACTATGTGGAGAAATTAACAAGGAGGATGATGGGTGGGGGCATTCAAATAAGCAGCACGGACTAATTTCAACCATGTCGCCAGCTCAGGTTTCATGTGGGATCTGCGGCGACTAAAAATACTTTTGGTCTTTTGTGGGGAAACAATTTAAAACCTCACAAAAACAATGCTCAGTCGCAGCATTAGAATGGGCATTTTCAATTACGCTGGCAGAGATTTTGAAACTTTATGCTGAGAATTATAATCAATTTTCAGGTGATAAAAAAACAAACAGAAGGGGGGGGGGGGTGAGCCATTTAATTGCCACCACATTCGTTAACAAGCTTAGCTCGTCTCAGCCCTGTGCACCACACTCAGCATTCAAATAGATCCTAATTATTTCTAGTTGAAGGTCTTAAGATTGTCAAGTCTTGTGTTGGCCAATGATAAAACATGGCTCTTTCAAACTTAATCAATACAAGTACATTCAACGAGCATAAATGGCTCAGAGGTTAAAGCTGCATTAACTCTCGGTCCATTTTGGTTGGATGGCCCAGAATCCACAAAAGCAGATTACATCCTCAAATCAAACCCTAACTGATGATCGCGCTCCTAAACAGTCAATTATGGAATGTTTACTGTGGTGTTTTGTGGCGTTATTCGTTTCTGTACGCTTGATAACATGCTAGACCGACTTTAGATTGACAAGGATTTATGGGGAAAGCAGCGAACGGAGTAAAAGCCAATCACGTAAACACCAATTACAAGTCCACTGAGGAAAATTAAAGCGGCTGAATCAAGATTTTTTTCTCTTCTTCTTCTTCCTTTTTCTAAAAACAGACAAAAAGAAGGCGAGATACCGGATGTTTAATGAGGAGAAGGGATGATGGGCAGTGCTCACATCATAATATGCAAATCAGCCATCTCTGAAATAATGTCTGATGCACTTCTGTGCAGCAGTGGATAAAAAAGGGGACCACTGATGCTAAATTATTATGATAATTGAGGAGTTTTTTTGGGGGCAAAGCAAAACTTGTGTTGGTAGAGAAGAAATAAAGTAACACCCAAACACTCTGCTGCAAACATTGCTCTCTGTGGATCTCCGCAGTGATCTTCTCATCCTGACATAGATTGCATTTTTAAACCTTTATTTATTTTGTATTTATTTTAAGGCTGATACGATGCAGAACAATCACTAGTAAGTACATCAAATGTCTTGGTGACATTGATGCAGAGACATAACAAGAGCTTAATCAGAACATGCTGACCACATTTCAGGGACAACAAGACCTCAGAGTTGCTAGATTAGCTCTGCGTTGTGTATACAACATCGACCATGTGCATTACAAACTCTCCTGGCTACCTGTCAAGACTAAACTGACTTTCATGGAAACCATTTTCTCAAGATGATTTGATTCTGATACCAGTGTGTCATTTATTGTATTATGTTTTAACAGCTGTATACTTCATTAAAAGGTCCAATGTGTGGGAATTTCTCCCATCTAGCATTGAGATCATACAGTATATCGCAATCAACTCTCTGGCGCCACGCGGTTCAAAGTAGGTATTACAGCTACGGTAGCCTTCACGCCTCAAAAAGCCGGTCGCTTGCCCTTTTCAATATAATTTTTCTTTTTCTGGGCGAAGACTCCTCTTGTTCCTGAAATTTGGATTTTGAATACGTGCGGTCCTCCATGTTTCCTTCTTCAAACTTGCCACCGGGGCTGGGAAGCTACGATACCCATTAGCAGCATTAGCAGTACCTGTGAGTTTATCATGTGACAGAGAATACGCGAAAGGAGGAGCAGTATGTCCTGTAGGTCTCTTACCGGCTAACATATTTCAAGATGGAGCATGAATATGGAGCGTCTACCCCAGTTCATGCAAACGCAAATGTCAAATTTCAAGCCAAAAGGAATACTTGGAATTGATGGTGGTGGTAAATATTCATGAAAAAGGACAAGTTTGTGAACAGGCAAACACAAGATTTTGAGAATTAACAACTAAACACATTATACACTGGACCTTTAACAAACAAACAATGAATGCCATAGAACTTTCTTTTATTATCCAATTCGACAGTCACTAATAACAGAAAAAGAACATAAATTAAACTACTTTAAAGTAGATTTTCTTCGGGGCTAAATGACGTGGTATCTGTACTTGCCGAAACCGATACCAGCATTTTAGGCAGTATGGAAGGCTTTCCCCATACTTGTATCTCTAATTTATCCCTTAAATGTTTCTCAGATTGATCATATGAATACTTGTTGGAGCCAAGAAGAGTCAAAAGCATCCAACATCTCACAAAAAAGCTTTTTTTAATTTTAATTTTTTAGAAATATCCAAATAACAAATACACAATAACACAACCACTCTTTGAGGGGTCCAGACCTGCCAGTTCGGTCTTTGATTTATCATTGTTTCTCGTCTTACTTTTGCTGCATTTTATATGCCTCTCAATTGTCTTACATTTTTCTATTATACTGTAACTCTTACCATACATTTTCTTCATGTTATTTTGTGTTAATAAATGGAAGCCAGGAGGACTAGCAAGGTTCCTACTAACAATATATTGTGCACAGGGACTTAAAAATATAGAAAGCATAGGGTCACTATAGTTTTTCTTCTACAGTTTTTTATTAATAATAGGAAATAATGATTTCAAAGCGTTCAATTCATCCAATTTTAAAAAGGAGTTAAACTATGGACAAAAAAAAACTGATTTTTGAAGTAGTGCAGCATGTCGTGTTGAACTGAGCCCTTGCAATAAGTTGCAACTTGAAAGTCGAGTTAAATGTAAAGTACTTTTAACTGAGTGGCAAAGGGCCTAAAATCTGATAAAAACAAGAACATGTCTAACAATCAAACTGTAAATCCTTCAACTGCCTCCCGCCCATGTAATCAAGGTGTAATTTGCTCTGCAGCTGTGAAACGACTGCTTTCATTCTGTCCCCACATTGCGGTGATTGTAGAACAATGGGAGAAGTTGAGAGCCGAAACAAGAACCTCTGGTGAATGCTATTAATAAAAGACACATCTCGTCACTCCCAATGTGGCAGGCGAACCTAGCAGGCTTTGAAGTCCTCTCCTCTGGCTTAACTTAACCCAGTCTCAACTCATCTCTCGCTCAAACTCTGCCTTTAATGTGGCGAGCCGGCCAGCCTCCTCGTACCGTCCCAACAATCACGTCACTGGACGTCTTCAGAACCGGGATTATTTGCATTTCCTGGTCCGTTTGAGCTTCAATCACACAAAAGGGCCCAGGACCGACAAAAAAAAAAGAGCAAGAAAAAAAGTAATGTGGTGCCGGAGAACTCAAACCAGATGAATCCTCTCTATTTTTACCTTTTCCTTTGCCAAGGAAACATCAGGCACATCCTGTATGCTTCAGTGAAGACGGGCCGGCTAAAGCTTTCTAAAGAGGAGAGGGAACAAAGATGTTTCAACCCCCCCGCCCCCTGCACACATCTTTCCTTCAAATGTTTGCTTAATTCTTTTGTGTATGATCTTAGATATGAGGATACTGAAAATGATATGACACAAACACACACTCGCATACTTTTCTTGCGGATTGAAAGCAGTGCAACATAGGTGAAAGACTAAAGACAAGATACCTGAGCATTTTGCAGATATGCAGATAGGGTCATTAAGCACATACATTGTGTAAATGTGTTGCCAAACAACTGATTCCAGTCGCTGTTTCAGTCTTGGAGATGAAGAGAATCTCATTAGATATGTTCAACATTAGTGGAAACAACAGTAAACATTCAAAAACATGAGAGGAAGGTGACGTTAAACATTTAGGTGGTCATCAGCAGGAATGCTACAACAAGAGGCAGGCCTGCTCCATAGCGCCACCGCTGGTCAAAGGTCCACAGGACACCTTTAAGCTGCAAGCCAAATTGTGGTTCTTTGCTTGGGCCCGGTGGGGCTCAACTCAGCCAATGAGACTATTGCTGCCACAGTAAAATATTACTGTAACTAAAACTCCAATCTGCTAATGGCCACATAAAATAGCATTTCATTCTGAATGGACTTTTGTGTGCTCTCTTCCTGCACACTGGAAAAAAATAAAAAAACACTTCAGCTATTTGCAAGCCAGTCTGCTTGATTCAAACACGGCACCTGTGACTATTCAACAAGGGCACTTTCAAATTGCCTGTCATCAGTAAAGGCTGCAATTTCTGCCACAAAAAAAACGGGGAATAAAGACGCACAGCCGGTGAAAACAGATACCAGCATCTATCGTTGTAATCGGGTGGAAATTGTTAGGCCAGTGTACACATTCCTGCTGCTGTTGGGAGTGCTGATATACACGGCCGTGCTGCACACAGCCCCATCCTCCGAGTATATTATGTTCCAAATAATGATTGATTTTTATCTTTGCCTTATCATATTTAGATTAAGCTGATAGCACAGACAAACCACCCTCCACAGAAACACTGATTTAAAAATGTGCTTCTTCATATTTTAGTCAGGATATCAGTGGACACTTCTCCCTGCACACACTCATTTCTGTAATTGCTTTTTCATATTTTGGTTAATGGCAGAGGGTGTTTCTGTCCAGAAAACACACACCCACACACACACCCACAACACACACACACACACACACACACACACACACACACACACACACACACACACACACACACACACACACACACACACACACACACACACACACACACACACACAAATGTGCAAACGAGAAGCAGAGATTAATGTGTTGTGTTTAAATCTAACCTTTTCTGTAAGTCAAGCGTTCTGCCGGGTTATTTCTAATTTAAAACTGGAGCTATACCAGCCCCTTAACATCCTCATCCTTATTAAAGACATTTCAGGACACGCTGTAGCCAGGAGGCACGGATCAAATATATATGATTCAGTGTCATTTGCAGAGGAAATCTGGGTTTTAGAGGAAGTTAATTCTGCCTTTTGCGACTGCTGCGATGACAGATGTAGTCTGCGGTCCAAGGTTTTCCTTTAACAGTACTGTTAAGAGCTGCTGTTGAGCCTTTAAAGTGTCACTAATTGCTGTGTAACTGTGCTTAATTCAAATTATTCTCTTGGTTTAGATTTCTAATTATGCTTTAATCCTACCTTGGCTTTGAAAAAAGCAGTATTGGAGAGTGACCTAACCTTAACTAAACCACTGCAGTATGAGATCAGGATACACATTTTGGATGGTATCGAACAAATGCTATTGTTCTGACAATAATGGCAGATCAGAAAATGCTGGAAGGCAAAGACAAGCACCCTGTTTTGTCATTCAGCTTTTGAGGGCTTGTTGACTTTTGCAATGACATTCTACTGCAGCAAAACCGTGGTAACAAACAAATCCAAACATCCATCTGAGACCTAACTTTACTCGCGAAGAAGTCACTTGGAGAACCAAATGGGTGGAGTGTGTCACAGCCCCAAAGAGGTGTTTAAAATCCAGATTTTGCAGTGGTGGGAGGAGTGTTCCACTATTTTATTTTAAGACACAGTAGCACTACAATAACGTGGAAATACTCCATTACAAGTAAAAGCATGTATTGTACAGCGGGTTCAACACTAAAACTACCTATTTCACATACGGTCATTGGATCCATTGTTAATATAGAAATATTGATTAGTTCTGCTTTAATATAGATTATTGCAATATTTTGTGAGCCAAGTTTGTTTCATATGTAAAATCTTAATCTGAAAAGTTACTACAGCTTTCAGATAAACGTAGTGGAGTACAAAGTATAACATTTCTGAGATGTGGGATATAGTATTATAAAGTTACATCAAAATACACTTCCTCAAAAGTGCACTCAAGCACAGTACTTAAGTTACTTTCCATCTCTGATATGCAACCTTTTCCTCACCTAGCAGTCCAAGAAACTCCACCCAGCAGTTTCAAACAAATGCTGTGAATTATTTGTAGCTCCTATTTTTTCCCTGCTCCGGCATACATACCCAGTGTGTTTATTTCAAATGAAAGGGTGTGGCAAAAGCCGGGTAATGAAACCCAGCTGCAGGCCGCAAAGACACTGGATGGCTTCCCTGACAACATGGGCCAGAGAGAGGGCCGACTCCGAGCGTAACACAACAAGAAAATCGAAAAAATACAAACAAAACGAGTGATTTGCACACAAAAGAAAACTGAATACAGCGCCGGCCGTCCACTGGAGAGAGGTTCTTGTAAACAAGTGGCCGTGCTAAAACAATACAGCTGGATTTCCTCTCGGTTAGCGACGATAATCATCACTCACTGTTTACCACAGTGGAGAGGGGTTCCAGCCCCAAAAGCCTCTGGTTCTCTCCAGTAACACAAACGAAGCTGGCTCCACTAACTCTATCTCTGTCATGATGCATTTCTACACCAAGATTTGGCACCGTGCGCCTCACTACTGTCCAAACAGATCACGAAAAATGTGAGTCATGTGTCCTTTCTGTGCAAATAAAGACAGTTTAGCTTTAGTGCATTTTTTTTATCAGAAAACCTGGGCTTAAACCATAATTTTAGCATAACTTACCTCCTAACTATGACAAAATTTCTCTTTTTTTTTTTTTTTTATGTATTTTAAATGTCCTTAATATCCGAGAGCCTGGAACACTTTTTCCCCAGCAACATTTCCTAACCATTCCAAAACTAATCATTTCTCTTTATGGAAAAAGAGCTTATCATATGCAAAGTGCTCGACATCAATGTCTTCATATTCTCGTTTGAGAAATTCATTGCGCGGTGAATTCCCTCGGGAATGCTGCAGCCAAGTTTCTGCCTTGCAAAAGTTTTTTATTTTTTTCTACCCTTTTTTATTCTCTCACTTTAATTCAACTTGGCACGTTATTTCTCAGAAATACCGTCAGGCTCGGGGGAGAAACATAGACGTGGTCTCACTTGTTAGTGCGGGTTTTAGTGCTGAATAAGGATCAGACAATGGCTGAGGGGAGAGGGGCTGCAGTCTAGCGAGGTATTGACACAGGAGATATTGCCTGAACAAAGTAGATCCGTGAGAAAAGGGAGCGAGCGAGCGTGAAGGAAGAAAAAGAAGAGAAAGATTATCTTAATTATCATTCAGGAGCTGCTTAGTGCAGCACCTGTGCATGAATAATGTCATTTATAGGCACATTGAGATGTGCATAATTCCCCCTTAAATCATACACATTAGCGGCATAACAAGGGATGAACAAGTCGGCCTCTCGCAGGCTCAACGACGAGCGAGGGGGTTCATTGTCTGCCCCTCACCTCCCCAATAAGAATGTATTTCTTTATTCAAAGACTCCACTCTTTTCTCATTTAACACTTGCTATTTGGTCCAGAGGAGCTGTGAGGTTACATATCCTGCTTCATATTACCATGCTGGGTTTCATTTGTGCACCGCGTGACTTCAAAATAGAGGATATTTCAGGGCTCAGAGTGTGATTTAACAGCAGAGAGGTTGTATGATCGCACTTGTTTTGAAGTAAAAAAGCAGTGAGGAGCCCCTACCAATCCACATGAATCACTGGAACGGCCCTCTGGGTCAGTGCCTATGTAAAAATGTAGCTTGGATATTAAACATGGTGGATGTTAAAGACGTTTACTTCAA
Source organism: Perca fluviatilis (assembly GCF_010015445.1). Taxonomy (NCBI): domain Eukaryota; kingdom Metazoa; phylum Chordata; class Actinopteri; order Perciformes; family Percidae; genus Perca; species Perca fluviatilis. The sequence goes on along the minus strand of NC_053135.1, from coordinate 19,167,815 downwards.
TCAGTGCTCCTGTACTTCTTACGGGCTCGACAACAACGGCTTCATGTCATACACACATTTTCATCTGAACCGCGAAGTTCACAGATTTCACACATTTCCAAGTCAACGTTCCCAACAGACACAACACTCAAGGAGTAGTCAGGGGTGGCAGTACGAGTCGAGGAGTAGATGTATGAGTAGGTATGTACTAGTACTACAGGTACTACGGGTGTAAACACTGATTCTAAGGACAACATAACATTTACTGATATCACAAAGTCTGCCACAATACCATTTCGATTCAATTAAAGCGACATGCGGCCGAGACGATACATAAGCCCATTTACCACAATCACTTACATTTATATATTTTTACAAAAAGCAACTGACATATGATTTGATAATTTCATTACTAAGCTTTTCCAGACATTTAAATAAAAAAACAAACTACTCTTTTTGATAAAAAAAAAGAAGAATATAAAGTGGGAATTTCAAAATAAAGGCGCATCTTAAAGATGACGATGTGTATCGATACTTTGTAGTGATGATGTTGGACCGTTGAGGATGGAATAAATAAAATTCCAGATCTATGTATCGTTACACCCCCCCCAGAGGTGTCAAAAGTATTCACATTCATTACTATGGGCCTATAGTGCACTACCCCACCTCCACAAAAAAAGGAAGCATCTTGTTCAATTGTATTTGTCTGTTCAAAAATATAAAACAATAAAAAGTTGATCTAAAAAAAGCACAAGGCGACATTAAAGAACAGCTTGTGTATTGCTAAGACCACAGGGTCAAAATTAAATGACTTATTAAAAATGTAATAACTTATTTCAGGCTGAGTCTGTGTTTTTCAGACAACGGCAGCTACAGTCTGGTGTTACAATCCTCTCCAGTAAAATACAGACACACTTTTATACCGTTTAGCTGTCAGCATTTTAACCGTGTCTAATCCAGCTGCTAGCTAACGGTAGGCTAATGTTACCTGCTGCCAAGTGTTTGTTAACTAGCGTCCCGTGTGGCTATGTTTCAGTTCCCTTTAACGTCTGTTTTCGGAGCATCAGAGAGAAGCGCAGGCATTTAAGCGGCACCTAATAAGGCACTGAAATCCGTGTTGCTATTCGGTCCAGTAGATAACGGCATTGAAGAACTGCCACTTTGCTCGTTTGAAAGCCATGATGTCTCTCTCTCATGGGTGGGCCAAATTCTCTGGGCGGACAAAGCAGAGAAAGGGGAGGTAACCTTGCTCCTTATGACCTCATAAGGAGAAGATTCCAGATCGGCCCATCTGAGCTTTCATTTTCTCAAAGGCAGAGCAGATACCCAGGGCTCAGTTTACACATATCACCATTTCTAGCCACTGAGGGACAATAGGCAGGCTGGGGGAACTCATATTAATGTTAAAAAAATGCCATGGGACCTTTAAACATTCTAGAGAAAGCTTTGCAACTGTGTAGCTTCCATCTTACCTTCCATCACATCTCATGTTGCTGCAAAATCTGCATTGTGTGAAGTAGATGAGGACCGCTGCTCTCGCGCCAGCCAGGGCTTTTTTCTCTCCTCTGGAAGAAGTCAGTACATAAACTTCATACGACTGGGCTGCAGGGACTGACTAAATATATGTCTGTGCGCTATTATATCAATCACTTTTTGTAAAACCATATATATCCCTTCCTGATATTACAGTTACCACTTCAAAACGGACTATTACACACACACACACACAAATGTCTTAAGAGTAACTTTAATATTTCATAATGTGTGAATTAAAGTGCTCATATTATGCTTTTTGGCTTTTTCCCTTTCCTTTATTGTGTTATATATATTTTTGTGCACGTTATAGATTTTGAAAAAGCCCAAAGTCCCCCCCAAAGGGACTTACCATCTCCAACAGAAAACACTGTTCACCAACTGCTCCAAACAGCTCTATTGTAGTCCAGCCTTTACTTCAGAGACAAACGTGGTCACTTTGGAACACACGTTATAATGCTCGCCTAGCTGCTAGCGTGGCACGCCCTCATACTCTGCTTCTGACTGGCTAGTAGTCCTTACCTAGGTACTGTCAGGGCACGCCCTCATACTCTGCTTCTGACTGGCTAGTAGTCCTTACCTAGGTACTGTCAGGTCACCGCCTCATACTCTGCTTCTGACTGGCTAGTAGTCCTTACCTAGGTACTGTCAGGGCACACCCTCATGCTCTGCTTCTGACTGGCTAGTAGTCCTTACCTAGGTACTGTCAGGGCACACCCTCATGCTCTGCTTCTGACTGGCTAGTAGTCCTTACCTAGGTACTGTCAGGGCACACCCTCATGCTCTGCTTCTGACTGGCTAGTAGTCCTTACCTAGGTACTGTCAGGGCACACCCTCATGCTCTGCTTCTGACTGGCTAGTAGTCCTTACCTAGGTACTGTCAGGGCACACCCTCATGCTCTGCTTCTGACTGGCTAGTAGTCCTTACCTAGGTACTGTGCATGTGCGACTCCCAACAAAGATGGAACAGAAGTGAGATGTCTCACTCTGTAGCTAAAACAGAGAGCTCAACACACAAGGTGAAAAGAGGAGCTGCAGCAATGTGCAGTACAACAAATATATGGTGTTTTCTGAAAATTAAACCACGTGAACCTATTCTGGTACAACCTCTAAATACAATTATGAACCTGAAAATGAGCATATGAGCACTTTAAGCCTACATTGTGTAATTTTTTTTTTGATTCTTAACAAAAAAACCTATGTTCTTTGACAAATATGTAGGCTACTCATTCATGTGTAATTACTTCCACCAACTAATCAAAGTATTCTCATAAGCATAGAATCTGACATTTAGAATCATTCAGAACACATATGAGCAAGTCGCTGGAATGACGGCCATTGACATATATATAAGATGACGGCAGCCATGTAGCGCCTCCATCTTTATAATACATTAGCCCAAGAGGGACATACCTCCGCATTTCGCCCTCTTACACTCAGTGGCAGTGGAGTTGGAGAACCACAAGATAAACTGTATATAAATCAATCTTAATGCTGTGTTAACATTCGTATTCACTTTTATTGTACTCTCCGAATAAGTTTTATTTTTATGCTTTGGCAACACTGTTATTAAAGCTCTCAAGCCACTAAAGCGTAAAGAGTCCCAATCAAAACCACCTGCATGCTAAAGCTAACCGAGCTAATTATCAGTAGCCTCCATTAGCATTTTTTAACTAAGCCCTGTGCGCTTAAATGCTTTTACATCGTTAATTTAAACAATACAACAACATTGGACAAAGTCTGAGGAGTCTACATGGTGATATTTAGATCACTGTTTTAGCGGTTTTAACACTTAATTGACAATAGCAATAACAATCCCCCACGACTGACTTTTTTGTTCTTTTTCTCAACTTTATTGATTGTTACTGACTGACTCCAGGCGCGGTGTCAAAGGTCACATAACGAAAATAAAATACACAAAATAAAAGCTCCCCAAAGAGCTTTAACCCCTTAACGCCGACTGTCGCTAATTTGCATCAAACCCCTTCCATTCCGACTGCAGGCGAGATAGCGTGTGTATTCCCCCCAATGCCGGTTTGTTTACATGCGATACATACCTCGGAACCTTTTGCATGCACTGGTTTCTCGTAGGACCGGTCGGAGTGGGAGATACATCTGGTTCACGGAAGCGAAATTAAACCTAACCCTACCCCTACCCCTGCCCCTAACCCTAACCCTAAAAAAACTACTGTCAATGTTAGGGAGCAGGAGAGTGTTTTCTTTCTTGCCGTTGTCAAGATCCATGTATTTGTCAATTACAGTTTAGAAGTTCTAACAACTTTGTGACATGAATGAAATCTACTATGTGTTTTATTAATTTTACCATTTTGTAAAGAATTTTACCATAATGCCTGTTGTCGCTAATTTGCATCATACCTAAATTTATATCTATTCCATATGCTATAGACAAATTAACAATCTCAACTTAATTTAGCATCAGCTTGGAGCCAGAAACACACATATTTTGTTTATATAATTGTGAATAAATTCAGGCGTCAAGGCGATACAGAGACAAATACGCACATTCAAAAAATGATATAAATAAATACATATAAAATAATTTGTATAGTATATTTAGTATAAATAGTTTAACAAAACTGTATAATATAACTAAAATATGAAATATAAAACAGAAAAAGTACAAAATATGTACATAACTAAAACGTTGAAATAGATCATCTCCTAGTTTATTCAGAAGACATCATACACTTCTGGGTCATAACTGGAGCATTAATGTAACCAAGTATATTTCCTCAAGTACTGTACTAAAGTACAAATTTGAAGTACTTGTACTTTACTTGAATTGTTTCCACTTTCTACTTCTACTCCGCTACATCTCAGAGAGAAATATTGTACTTTTTACTCCACTACATTCATCTGTTACAGCTTTAGTTACTTTACAAATTAAGATTTATGAACACAACACATAAATGGCTCAGGGTATTTGTGATGGCATTCCTCACTTTTCAGATTTTTTTAACAAACCAAACAAGATCGATCAATGGAGAAAATAAGCAGCAGATTAATGCATAATGAAAATCAAGTTTTAGCATTGTTAAACACAATTCATTCAAAGTCAACAGAAACAAAATAAAACTATGAAAAGCCATTTTAGGTCGTCTTTCCACTTTTCCAACCATCACAACTCTGATATAAAACTGAAATAAAAACATAGTTTACAGATTTACATGTGGAAATATGTTGGCTCTATAAACGCTAAAAGTTTTTTTTTTTTTTTTTTTTTTTAAATGGAGCCTGGTGGGTTTAGTGCTAGCGACCTCAGAGCTGTTTCTGGTTTAACAGAAAGGTCTGAACGAGGTTTTAAAGGTCTATCTCTGTAGGGATCCTTTCCATAATGTTGTCAGACACTTAGAATATTAATCTGAGTCTGTCAGCGGCAAAAACAGAACTTTTAGTGGACGCTAACGGACGATGCACATTTGTCCTGTAGGGTTCCATTACAGCCCGGCCAGTGGTTGCCGGTTACTGCGTTCTCACTTAGTACTGGACCAATGTCAAAGATTGTTGTTCCCATCAGTCACGTAGACACAAAAACATAGTAAAATAGGGTCCAGGTTGAAAAAATTTGTAGTTACCCTTTAAAAAAGCTAAATTTTAAATTTTTAAGCAGGACTTCTACTGTACACAGTATTTGAACAGTGTTGTAGTAGTACTTTTACTTAGGCCAAGTAAATTATCTGAATACTTCTTTCAATACCAGTTGTAACAGTGGTGGTTTGTAGCAGCTGCAGTAGTGAAAGTAGTGGTACTGGCAGAAGCAGTCCTGCTAGAAATAATGTTAGTAATTGTCCTTCATATCATTCCTTCTGTACAGATAAAAACGTCATATCTCATTTATCAAAATGTTGACAGCGGACGGCCAATTACTTCTTGTAACATGGTCCTGTGATAAGGTCCAGGAAGTTTGGACCGGGATACATGATAACCTATGTCGGATTGCAGGGTCCCAGGTTCTATTCAGCCCAAGATAATTTTTTTTCTGGGAGATGGGTCGATCCTAAGTGGGATGGATAAGCACATAAGAAGCTGGGTCAAGAGTAGTTGAATGATAGCCAGACAGATTATTTTAAGAGGATGGAAGAATGAAAGGGTGCCGCCTTCAATCCAGGAGTGGGCTTGTGAGATGGCTAGGGTGGCAGAGTTTGGAAAGATGTCATATAAACAGTTTGGCAGATTGGATATCTACACTAGAAAATGGGGAAAGTTCCTGAACTTTCTGGAGGGCTCCTAAGAAGGCTTTGTGCTGGGGAGAGATGTGTATGATGGGCTTATGGTGTTGGCACTTATACATATGTTTGGTTTATTGTCCATTTTGTTACTATTTTGTTGAATGGTCTTGAATATTGTCGTTTACGGTGTCATTTGTTTCTTGATTTTTGTCTGGGTGGGTGTTAAGGAAGAGGAAAGAATATCTCTAAAATGTCAGCCTTTCCAAATAACACCCTCTCAGGTCATTTAAGGGGTTTTACATCACCACAACTGGAGCGAGGTATTCATATAACTACAGTGCTGTACATGACGTGTATTCTCTTAGCTCCTGTTGTTCTCGCACCTCTTGTGTGTACAAGAAAAAGAAGCTTCTGATACTTTATCCTAATCATGCTCGCTGTGTCCCTAAAGGGAATACATTTACGCTCAGCGTATGTCAAACAGTCCTTGAAAATAAAGTGGTCAGGCCTTCAAATTTGAGTACAAGCTGGGTGGAGTTTGCCAAAAGCAATCCACCCTCCAGAGCCGGAAAGTATTTGTCATCCAAATCAGATTTTGTGTTGCCACGGGAGACGTGGGTCCACACAGAGAGAGAGAGAGAGAGGATTCATACAGTACGCAAACCAGTGTAGTAACAAGGCTGTCATCACGGAGAAATGTCAAGTATTCCGCCCCGCTGCCGACTCCTCAGCTCAGCTCGCCGCTGTCGAGGCCCCGGCCCACGCAGTCAAAAGTTCACAGCAACAATAGAGGGCATTGTGGGTTTTCTCTAATCAGAAGGACCTTCCAGTTAGAGCCGAGCACTTCTGAATTCTAACTATGCCAACAGAGATATGGAGTAGGATTTAACTCAGTGTGTGGACCCTCCTCTGTGCCGGGGTCAAACTGCAGTTTTAAAACACTCTGAACGCTCGCTTACTAGCCCGGGCAGAGGGCCTGGTGGGTGGGCGGGCTTCGTCATTTTGTGTAAATGTCAGTCGGTCACAGAAAGAGATTTGATTGGATGTCTGACTGAAATCAGTGGGAACAAGCGTACATTTTCTCATAAATTATTCCCAAAACTGAGAGCAGCTTCAGCTTATTATTTAAAGGTTTTCTCTCAAAAAGCCAAAAACCCGCCAGAACTCAAAGTTGCAAAAAAGGTGCTTTATGTGTCATTTTAACACAATATAATAAAAACCACGG